>NW_010418472.1:0-2900 GCF_000710305.1 Buceros rhinoceros silvestris | reverse complement strand
CTCATGCGCATTGGGATGGTGGGACAGCGCAGGAGCTGGCTGTGTCTGCTGAGTTCCTGGGGAAGGTGCTGGAGATGTAAGACCCAAGGTGAGTTTCGCTGTTGATGCTCTGCCTTGTTATCACAGGAATGGAGTGAGGAATGGGGTGCACAACATGGGGTGAGGGCAGACCATCCTAAGGGTGCTGCTACACCAACCCAAGCCGTACTGGGAGCACCATGACCTGGCACAAAGGCAAAGCCCTTTGTTCTGAGACCAGCCCAGGCCTGTCTCCAGGACTCAAGGTGCTCCTTATGATGTTCTCCTCCACACGTGACCCCAGGAGCTTTGCTTGCACTGGAAAGCAGCTCCTTTGGAAAGGTTTTCTGTAGTTCCTCCAGACCCACTCAACAAGCTCTAATAATAACTCACTGCCTTTCTATTTATAATTGAGAACAGCAGCGAGGAACTTGGCTCACGCGGCTGAGGCCGCCGCAGCCCTGGTGCTCCCACACCCCACCACAGCTCTCCCCCTCTGCCACCGACCTGTTCCTCCTGCCAGACCCCCAGCAGCTCTGCCATTGTGCATGGGAAAGAAAAGCCATTTCGCAGGTCTCTGGCCTTCGGATACACACACAAATATTTTCTTTTGCACTTGTTGACAAAGGAATATATTTTTTTAAAAAACAAGGCTTGTTTTTTGTAGCAGCTCCTACCCCTCTTTGTAAAACAAACATTTCCAAATGTTTGATGTTTTAGATGTTTTTGTTACTGGAAAATCAGTGCAAAGAGCAGAAAATGTGTTTCGTAGTGGAGCCTCATGTTGCCCATGTGCCAGCAGCCAGATGTAGTGCAGAGGACTGATGGACCCTTTTGGCTGAGCCACCGGCTGTGGCGCGTGTTGGGGCTGAGCTGGAAAAGCATTTGGTTTTAGATGAACTTGCTGTAGCCCGAGGCTCGCTCTGGCCCAGCCTGCGTGCAGGAGGGGAGCAGCACCTTCAATTTGTCTGGGGCAGCTGAAGCCGAGGCTTGCGTCAGGCTGAAGCTGCCTTTGCTGGCTCCAGTCTCAGGGACTGGACATCTGCAGCCAGTTCCGGTTCTACCCACAGCGTTGCCTCTGCTCACCTTCCCGATAGCGCTGGGCCCTCTACCTGAGCTGGAGGGGGTCTTTCATCTAGTACAATCTCTCACTTTCTCTGCTGCATGCAGGATGTCACATCTGATGAAAACGCTCTGAGCCATTCTGAAATATTCCCTATTCCTAAGTAGATACTAACCAGAAAACCTTCCTAAATAAATCCTGGGTTTGGATCTGTGCCCACACTTGTTCTTCTTTTCATACCAACTAACCGCTCCTCCTTGTCCTGAACTGGGGACGTCCTCTGCCCCTTGAAGCAGAGAGGGGGCACAGATTTATGTCTGCTGAAGTCAGCATGGGATCGGCTGGAGTTTTACAGCTGTAAAAGAATGTGAGTCTGATTTGCCACCATTAATGCCCATGTGACCAGAAGCCCTCTCCTCAGCTGAGCAGGGGTTAAAGTTTGCAAATAACTCTAATCCTAAATGACAGCAGAAAGTGCTGAGATACCTTTTTATCATATCAATAGTGCAACAAAGCTGGCACAGGGATCTGACTGGAGGAGAGAGGAGAAAGACATGAGAATAATCATTAAATCATAGAATCGTCTGGTTGGAAGAGACCTTTAAGATCATCGAGTCCAACCGTTCACCCTGCAATAATGCTTCTCCTCTCTCTTCCATCAGGAGCAGGTTGATATTCTTGGCAAGGGGGACTTTTGGGCTGCATCTCCCCCCAAACTGGGAGCGGGTCTGGTGCTGCTGGCGAGGTCTGTGCACGTACTGAACAAGAAGTGCTTCCTCAGGGAGGTTCACTGCAGGCATGATGAAGAACTGCTCGTCCCTGCTGGTGGAGGCTCCTGTGTTCCTGTGGACACCAGTCATGTCCACAGCATCTGTGGTCCAATTTTTGACCTCCTCCTTCCATCTGCAAACCCTTCGTGTCGGCCGGCAGCACAGAGATGCAGAACAAGGCTCTCGCTCATAAGAGAGTCACTGGTGCCACCTTCAGTGCAGACAGAAGGGCTGGGGAGGCGGGGGGTTGAGCCCCTCTTGCAGTGACTCCTTTTCTTGGGAACTGGGATATTCCCTCAGAGGCCTTGCACAGAAAACTGGAAAAATTCCAATGAAAGGTTCTGCTGTTCAAAATTTTCCCTAAGAAAGGAGAAATCCCGAGTGACTTCTTTTCAAGTGCCACAGAATTACCTGGTGAGTTTTCCTCAGGTTCAGCCCCCGTCCTTCACAATCCTCTTCACCTCCCACGTTTCTGCCTCTGGAGCCTGTGCTCCTGGTGTGGTGAGTGATTCTCCCTGGGTGGTGCTCAGAAAGCACGTCTCCAGGACCAGGGTATCACTGACATCCTGGGAGCTGCTCCTGGCTGGGATATCAAGGTATAAAATGGTCTTACACTGGATTCCTGAATCTCCTTCAGGCTTTGCATGATTCAGTCCTTTCCTGCTCTCATTTCTCATAAGCGCTGTCTCTAATGCAGCACCGATACCGCAGCAGGAGTTGGGGGTTAGGGCAATATTTGAATGAAAGATCCACCCTGGAACAGGCAGGCCAGGATGCTCGGGCTGGAGGAACATGCTGACCAGGAGCATCCCCTGGCAGGTCACTGGAAGAAGCATGAAAGTCATTTTTTTTTACATAGCCCTTTCTCAAGCACAGATCCCTATGATCCCAAGAGGTAGTTTTGCTCACACCCCTGCTCCAGCACCAGCTCACCCCCCACCCACCGCTGGCTTTAGCTCCCCTTGGCTGGTCCAGCACCTTAAGAGGCGGGAGCAGAACAAGCGGGTGTCTTAAAAAAAAAAGTAAAATGAAAAAAAAAAAAAAATCCT
>NW_010418471.1:594-8648 GCF_000710305.1 Buceros rhinoceros silvestris | reverse complement strand
CATTAAAGCAGTTTTACTTTTCCAATCCATACTTTTCTCTCCCTTATTCCCTTTTTCTTCTCCTTTAGGGAAAGGTGGAGGGGGGTAATAGAGTATGTCCGTCATTTGTCTAGTACCTGGCCCAGCCCTAACCCATGACATGATGTTTGCGGGCAGGAGCTCTGAAGCTCGTAGTGGCAGCAACAACAAGACACAAGTTAATTTTGCAAAAGCCATTTTACATATCCTGTTGAAAAGAATCCATGGACAAAGAAACTGTGACAGTTTCATCTTTACTATATTGGTCACAAATAATCTGGACTAAGGAGTAAGTGCTGGCTTTTCACTTATTTTTGTTAATGGGATAACAGTTTCAAACATAATGTAGGTGATGAGTGTTAGTAGCCAATTTTATCTGCACATATAGTTACAAGTCCAAGGGGTTTTTTCTTAACAAAATATTTTCATTCTCTCCAGAAATGCCACTCGCAGTCATAACCAAGGTCTAACAGCCATTATGAGATCCAAACTATATGAAACAAGAGGCATTAACACTAAAGAATTTCAAAATAGTTCAGTGGTTTGCCAGCTATTGATACATTTGGGCAGTAGAGAGATTGTTTAAAATTGTATCTTGCTTGGTCAACTCAAGATGAAAGATCCTTGTATAACTTGACCATAAAATTTTCCAGCCAACTCAATTTATAACACATTCTGACATATTCTTCTGTCAATACCTAGTCTAAACCCCCTAACTTACATTCCAGAGCTGTGTAGATTTGATCTGAAACATTTTCTAAATATCCTTACATATTTAGAAACCTTGATGTGCAGTCATGGGCTCAGAATTATACGGGCTCACAATTTAGACAATTTCTACTATTTCAAGTAGAAAAGGGAAAAGCGCAGCTTAGACCTAACCTAGCCAAGTCTGATCCCCCATCAAATAAATGTTTAAGCGCTGATGCTTTGTGGGGGCCAATGATGCGTGGAAAAACTCTGCAATCAAAATTGATTGTGAAGCAGGTATGTTTATTGTGATTTCAGCTCTACACAGTTGGGTGCAGCAAGGGTCAGGTACCCTTAAGGACGCTTGCACACCACGCTGTAGCTTTGGCCTCTTATTTAAAGCAGTAGAACGTACGTATTCAAAGGATTGCTCAACCGCCTGGTACATATGTATTAGATTATCCCACTCTTGATGTAAATTAGGTCTCCTCCCCTTTGCACATGCGCAGTCTTCTTACATGTTACAGGTCATACAACGTCATGCATCGCATGTCTCATTAACTTGGACGTATGCCTCCCCTGGGAGAAGAAAGTAATATTCAACAGTCTATTAAGCAGGCGCAGTTCGGGGAGGGCTAGTCATTATCTTTTTGTATCTATGACTCAGGTCCAGTTAAGCGACATTCTCCCTCGTGCCTGTAGAGACAATAGTCTTCTCCTCTTTCTCTTGTCCCAAACAATGAAGCGTCAGGTGATAAGACCCTCTGCCTAAGCCTTGCATTCTTCAAGTGATAAAGGGGGCTGCTTTAAGGGACTCAAGGGCAGGGCAGACAAAGGCATTTTTAGCAAAGTTAACTAATATTCAAACCTGTGGATATTTTTCTACTTTCCCAAGTCACCAATTTCATAAAAGTTTAACAGAAGATTAATGTATATCAAAAAGTATATTTAATTATCAGTGATTGACAAATGGCAGCTGAATTCCTATGGAGATCCCTTAAAAACGCCCTGACTTTATAAAAAAAAAAGCCTGTTATCTTTAAGACATTAAAATTAGTCACTCCCTATTAGCAGATTATTTGGTAGAAGACCAGATGGATTTGCAGGTTAGAGTTTTCTTGGCTGGCTGACAATTCCTATTGTTGAGGCCCATGGAACAACATCTTTCACTATTTTGGATTTGGACTCCTGAAAAGAAACAGAAAAGACAGTTTTGAAAGAGTCTGTCCTTCCATTGACCTCAGCGGCATTTATTAAACTGTACCTAGAGAGTATCCCCTTGCTGTCTCTGGTACTTTACTGTTGTCTCTGTGGTGTTTGGGCTGCTTGTTTCTCTTCTGAGCGCATGCACAGCCCTACTCCAGCAATGCCCTACCCCTATGTTTGTGCTCATCTCCCAGAGAAATCCCTCCACCCACACAGCTAAGCATCTGACCAGCCATGCATGTGGCCTGTGTTTTGGGCGGTGGCTCCCTATTGCTTCAGTCCTTTCATTGAATAAGGAAATTTAACTGCTCCTAATGTGTACCCTGATGAAAGGTAACTGCTACAGTTAGCAGCTTCAGCCTCGTTTTATTCACTGTTAACAGTATTTTCCATTGCAAGTAATTCAAGCATTATTTGCTTTCTTATGATTCAGCTTGTTGTTGGTCTTTTATAACAATGGAATGAAAGGATATGCAAAGTTTAAACCAGCTCTCCTTTGCTCGGAGTACTATAAGCCTCTCTCTATTCTGCACTACGGCAGCTTATGAACAGTATTTAGGGGAACTGAGCTGAGCTATTTAAAGGTGTATGTCACTTAGATGCCTGTAATACAATAAATTAAAGTAGGCACAGTTACCATAGCAATCAGCATTACAGTATATCATAATAGCCTGAAAGGTATTAAACCATATGGAAATAATAAAGGCTCCAGAAGACATAAAATATTGCCTTCATCTTACTACTATTAGTGTATCTTTAATGCACGTTTGAAAATCATGGTGGTGTTGCTTTTGAAAGTGCAAAATTCACAGTTCAACAAATTAATTCCAAATGTAGATTTCTTCTAAGAACTCTGTGTTTTTATATCGTCTGTTATTGCCACATCTCGCAGATCCCACAACATAGGACAGCAGATGACTTAGTTCAAATGATTCTCCATTGTTTTTAATATTTTTACCATCCCAAAGGGGTGTGTGTGTGTGTTATTTATATGTTTAATAATTTCCAGATTTTTGTGCTGCTAGTCTGTTTGGTTGTCTGGAAAAAAATCTGATGGCTATTATTCATCTTTTTTTGTTCAAAGATGGTTTTGGGCCTCTGGCTGAATTATTAAAGCAAAACTGCTCAGTTTTGTTAAGGCATATTTTCACTTTTTGTTTATATCTAACTACGAATAATGAAAAAGACAGTTTTTAAAAGCATCCGACTGAGTTCCTTCTTTCAGTCACACATACATTTCTTATTCCTATAATAATAAATATTTGAGAGATCAGGTCCTTAGCTTAATATAGGAGTGGCCTAGCTTAGAAAATATGACCTAGTCTCTCTCTAAAGTACTTTTAAATTAATCCAGTCTCATCTGAGCAAATTCTCAGTGAAGACTGTTATAAGGCAACTCAGACCTTAAGTGGATTTCACTTAAAATACTAAATAACAAAAACTTTAATAGTAAAGAAGAAAATTAATTTAAAGTTATGATCTGCATTCAGATAAGCTGATTTTTTGCAGTGCTAAGAACATAATGGAGCAATGAAGATTTTATGGGAAAGTATATGCTGAATAAAACTGGCAGTATTAGTGAAAATGTTATAAGTTGGTTTGTTTTATCAACAGCAAGGCTGTATAACAGGCTTTTTCTTGAGCTTGTTGTTCTCATAGTTTGGTGTTTGAGAAGTTCTGATGGAGCCTTGTCTGTCAGTAGTCCAATTATCATTTGTATTAATTATAAAATACTGCTATGTCTTACTCCTTTCAAAACCACATTGGGCATCTATTTTTTATTCAAATGAACAGGGATCAAATATGTAGCTGTATATGTAGCCCATGGAAGAAAGTTAATATCATTGTCATGCTGGTGTTTTCCTTTTATGAATTAGAATCAATTTAATGCAATTAATTAGGTAGTTTAAAATGAAGATTAAACATTTTTAGCAGGAACAGGAAAACAGACAGCCCTTATCTTTTGTTCCTGTCTGGAAAAATAAAAATTCTTACTAGCAAGTTTGATTGTGGATGGGCAATCTGCTTGAAATCACTTTTCTAGTACTCTGAAACAGTTGTACATCAAACAAAACGTGCATCGGGTGGTGCAGCTGCAGAAATAGGACTATTATCGTTGCCAGTACAACCCTTTCCATGTCCTTCTGTGATAATAAAGTGATACATGAGTATTTATGTACATCTCAGTAAAAATTGCTCTCATCATACTTATGACTAAGCTGGCTGAACTCAACAAAGATTGTTAGAGCAGAAATAGTCTAAAGAAGATACTAAGATATAGAAGCAAATAAGGATGGGGTAGACTGAAATTTCTGCAAGTCTGGGAAATTTTCCCCAGTTGCAGTGGGAGGAACTTCCGGGCAATGCTAGAAGTTATATCAGATTCTGTCAATTTTCATCCATCCATTAGTTTTCTAAGGCAAACTTCTAGGACAGCTTCTTTCAGAGAAGAATTCTGGATTCAAAACCACCATCCCATACATAACAGTTGTACTTTGAACATCAACATATAATAAGAACGCCTGGTGACCTTTACATTTTCTAGCTAGTGAGCTAAGAGATGTATTTATTCCCTTAATCTCCTTGTAAAGTGATATTTTCCCAAATTTACTGCCAAGTGAGCTCTCATATGCAGGACTTCATTCTCTTTCCCCTTCTGCCAACTTTTCATCATTCTAGCTCCATTAATTTTAGTGGAGTTGTTCTTAATTCTTAGCAATGTTATGAAAGGACAAATAAACCAGGGAGAACACAAGGAGAAATGTATTCCACAAATTATGTGACTTCCACAGTGTGCCCTCCTAAAACTAACTCCACATGAGAGATTATTTTGTCTAACTGACAGTTAGTAGTGTCTCTAATAACAGAATATTTCCAAGGGATTGTGCTGTAAATAGGTGCCTATAAAATATACATGAACATGTAGTTTGTTGCAGAGTTATCAGATCAGTAAGCTGAAGCAGTGAGTACAGAAACTCTTATTTCTGCAATGGGTGCACTTTGGGGCTCTATTTGGGATTAGTGCACTAGACCTAAGGTCTCTTTATGCATGTGGTTTGACGGGCCACTTGTTAGTTCAGAGCCAAATGTCCCCAGGTCATCACAAATATTGCCAATGAATTTAGCAGCAGGAACAGGATTTGATTTAACCCCCTTGTTTTCTGGTCACACCTGCATATAGGACATCCCTTTCCAGCATCCTTTGTGACATCCATCTTTCTGAGAAACTACTGTACACAGAAGAAACAGAATGTTTGTTTATATGCTGTGATTTGACTTTCCACACTCTTCTAAGAACTGACAGAGCTTGTGGCTCAGAGCCAAAACCAAGATATATAGCATTCCTGTGAATTGCAGACATAGGTTTTGCGCAAAGATAACTACGCTGATATTGGGAACCAGCCTATTTACAATCTTTTTTTAATAAATCATTATAATTTTCTGACTAACCCCCAGGGAGATGGAATTTTGAAAAACTGAACAACAAGAAGAAGCATCAGACACGGGATAGTAAACATGCGTTATCAAACACGTCGTAGGTATTTCTGTTCTCTTTCTAGGTATGGCTTCACAGACTTGAGAATGTGACTAAATAAATTCATTAATTATTTTTTTTTTTTTAAAAAAAAGGTGGTTTTCTGTTGTTTTTCTGGGAAATTCTTCCTTTCAATCTGTGGCAGACTCGAGGATCGCTTCCTGCAGTTTCAACATACAGTGGCCAAATTCATACCCAAAGCTGTGCTGCAGCTAAAGACCCTAACCAAGGGCTCCTAAAAGGACAGAGATTCCTATTATATCTGATGGATTTTCGATTGGATAACACAGAGTGATACTACTGCACTGTGCTGGTATTCTGTCATCAAAACATACTTCACTGTTGTGAAGTGATTCAAATTTTCCAGCAAGTATTAAAGTCAGCCATGCTTTGATTTTATTATTCCTGTTCTGCTTTGGGAAGAGGCTGAAATGCCCACTGACAATATATTTGCAATCAACAAAGCATCTATCAAACAAAACTTGCTTGTGATACAAAAGCACCTCTTATCCATAAGACTTTCTCTTAAAGCGTCTACGCTAATCCTAATATATACAGCAAACTTATTTTTCCTACAGGAAGGTACAATTTTTGTATCCTGATTTTGCTCCTTTCTAATTCTGTGCATGGTCCTTCATTACTCTTCTTGCATGCCACTGTAAGGAAAATAGGTTTTGGACTGAAAATCTAACAAACCTGTTGCGTATATATTGCACAACAAGCACTATGAAGTGCTTAAAGCTTCAGAATCTACAAATTACTATCTTTTATTCAAAGTATACTGTGCATGTCAAATAGAACAATAATACTTCTGAAGCCTTCTTAAAAACATGGTCCTACATTTAAATAAACCAAACAAACACACCCCCCCATTGATTTGGAATTGATATTTGAGACATTTTAAAAGGGGTTTGATGATCAGAAATCACTTATTACTTGGCCTCTGTCAGCATTCTTACAGTCGACATAAAAATTATTTCATTAATGAGCAGATGTACTCAAAATTTTGAGTTGCTTGTAAAATGGGAAGTACAAACACTGCTGTCTTCCAAGAGATTAAAATCCTAGTTAAAGAAATGCAGTAGGTGAGCAAACTGAAGCAGAGTGCAAACTGATGATAATCAATGTGTTTTTCCTGATGTGAATTGCATAGCTGAATTACTGGTAAAAACTATGTGTATAACTGTTTATTATAAGATTGCAGCCTACCACTTCCTTACGCATTAGAACCCGGAGGGTTGAGACACATAAGAGCAGACATTTCTATAGACCTCAGACATGCCCATTGTGATCAACAGAACAAAGTGTCTTACCTCCTGTAAGGCCAAAGAGTCTTCGGGTATTGCATACTGCCCAACACTAGACTAAGATGCACAGTCTGATAGCCAAGATAAAGGAAAACAAAAAAGTAGAGCTGCAAAGAGAAAAGGTATGACAAATATTGCCAATTTACAATTAATAGTTCAATGGCTATGGCAATTATAGGATGTTAGAGATGCCATATATAGGATGTTAGAGATGCCGTTCTCAGCTGCATATGGTTGAGACCTGTGTGATTTTAACTTGGGTAATTAAAACAAAGGAATTTAAACCTTCTGCACACAGATTGCCCCAGAAAACTTCATGCCTTTGGTAAGGGGAATCTTCTCAACAGAACTCACAGCATATGCTGTTGGTGTATCTTTCTAGCAGAAATTAGAACTATGAAAAATATGCTACTCTCTCTGGGAAACTTAGCAGCCCAAACCCAGCTGCAGTATTATCGTGTGGGAAATTATATCTCTACTAGCCTTGTTTGATTAACTCTAACCAAAATACTCACCACGTGGGGGCTAACCCCTCTTAACCAATTATAGTGCTTTAAGAGCTGTGTGCTGTCTGCGTAACAGAGACACTATCCAATCACCATGTAGTTAGTCGAGTGAACAAGAGTCTATAGATTGGGATGTAATGTAAACAATAAACGGGCTTTATCCAATCACCATGTAGCTAGTCAGGTGAACAAGAGTCTATAAATTGAGATGTACTGTAAACAATAAACGGGTCTCACTACACACCATACTGGCATATGAGTGATTCATCCCGGCTCCAGCCGAGAGCTCGAAGGCTCCCCGCAAGAAAATAACGGGGATTGCCACATTTGGGGGCTCGTGCGGGTCTCCGATTCTTCCGTGGAACCGATCGACCACGGGAGCGGCGAGATACCCGGCTGATCTGGTAAGGATCGAATTTTAATGTTTGGAAACGCTGGAGTGGACCACGGCTGCCTAGCGGGCAGGCTGCCTAGCGGGCAGGCTGCCTCTGAGTAAGGTAGGAGGGGACGTCCCGAGAATTTGTGTTTTCTTCGTTGTTTCGTGTTGTTTATTTCACGGTCACAGAAATCTGCCGAATCGGTGGGAGAGAAAGCTGTTTTTTAAATCTTCAAAGGCAATAGCAAAAAGGGGCAGGACCCCCGTACGCATAGGATTAAAATGTACTGTTTACAAGTCTAAAGCTAACGCTACAAAATTAAAATCTGCCTGGTGATTACTTTTAGAGATCTTAAAAAATCACTCAGAGACACAGGCTGCAGCTACGCACTCCCCCTTGAAACCCCCCACGAGGG
>NW_010418471.1:0-313 GCF_000710305.1 Buceros rhinoceros silvestris | reverse complement strand
CCCGCGGAAAGTGATGGATCAGTGGCTAAAGCTGAGTGTGCGGCTGAATCCGCGCCATCAGAGACACAGGCTCTGTCTCTCTGACCTGCGCCATTGGTGTGATCTACAACTGCGTCACTACACGCAGACACCATCTTGGACATCGTCTTCCCAGAAGTCACGACGGAAGAGACGTTTCCGGACACCCTCCCCTCCCACCTGCCCTCAGTGACACACATCCAGTGAGCCGACATTTCTTCAGGCCAGAGGACACTACCGACATTCAGAGCCGAGTCTTCGGGTTTCTGACACTAGTTGCCACAGCGTCGGCATT
>NW_010418470.1:0-6591 GCF_000710305.1 Buceros rhinoceros silvestris | reverse complement strand
GTTTCCCAGGCCCGTCCTGCGAGTTTCTCCTCGGGGTCCGTGGGAAACGGCGGCACCTCCTGGGAGCAGCGACCCCGACCCTGCCGGCGGAGCGGCACCCGCGCTGCCGGGCGAGATGCTCAGAACAGCGAGTGGGTTCTCATGCAAGAGACGTTTCTAAGGGCAGGCAAACGCCGGTGGCAGTCTGGGCACTCAACGTCCTCACACCAAGAGTGAGCCCCAGTCCAGATCCAGCAAAAAACCCCGTGGCCCAAACAGCAGCGCTGCTGGGAACAAACCAGCACCTGCTGGGGTTGTCATGGCAGGGGGAGGAGGTGCCCTGCCGGGTAACCCAGCAGCTGTGTGGGTGTCTGAACCACGGCTTCCTGCAGCTCCCCTGGCATCAGGCAAGGTCCCTGGGGAGCCAGAGGTCTCCAGCAGGAGGTACGGTCTCAGGGTCTGCAAGGAGGCTGTGGACAGATGGTGCAGGCGCTGCCTGGTCACCCAGAGTCCTTCGTGGTTGCATCAACCAGTCGTTTGTTAGTCAATCGGCTGAGCCCGACATTTCTTCACCCAAAAGGTCCCTACCTGGCTCAGGCCGATGTAGCCACAGAAGGTCAGTGCTGCTCCCACCTGCCCAGGGATTGGCTCTGTGAGTCCCCATCTAGAGCCCATCACCAGCTTTGCTCTTCTCCAGGCAGTGCTGATGACCCCAAACTCTCACTGGTTGTGTGTTGGGGAGGTCTTTCCTTTTTTTGGTTTAAGGCAAGGCTCAAGTTTTGAGGATCCCATGCTATGCATTTGAGATATTTTTTCCCCAAAACAACAGGGGTTCGGCACTTGCTGTACAAAGTGTTGTTAAGTAAACACATTCCTCAACCCTCAGCGTTTCCTATGGCCAGCCATTTTTAGAACAAAGGTTTTTTTTCCCCTTCCATGTTGCAGAACATTGCCCAAACGTTGTTACTGAAACCATGTGTGTTCATCTCTGTGTGACTCTGCTCCGGGCCCGTCACTGCCCCAGGAGCAGCCGAAACCACAGTCTGTCACAGCAGAGAGCAGCCGCCAGCCCTTCACAGACACGATGCGCTGGAGCGTGGCCAGCGAGGGCCCAGGCAGCCCCCGCTCTCACCAGTGTGTGCTGGAGCATGGCACCAAGTGGAGATGAGCTGCCCAGTTTGGGTCCCAGCTCCTGCAGGAGCATCCCTTGGGAGAGCTGCTGCGGTAGTTGAAGGTGGGTTTGGAGAGCAGGAGACACTCACTCTCCCCCCTGCAGCATTGGCTGCCCATGGCTGACCCTCGGAAAGCCCCTGCTTTCTCCTCTGGAGCTGCATCTGGCCCCAAAGCACTTTCTCCCAGCATGGGTGAAACCTGCTGCTGGCACCGCTGAGGGTGTGTGAGGAGCCTTCCTCCTGCGGGCATCGTGCAGTGGGTGCTTTCCCAACATTTTGCACGAGAGATTATTTTTTTCCCAGAAATTTCCTGTGGGACCTGGCAGGGCTGTTTGCCCCATTTATCCTCATTCAAAGCACAGTGTTGGGCATCATTACACAAACGCACCATCCAGCTCCGCAGTCGTGGCTGCTCTCCTTGCTGGTACCAGCTGACTGTGGAGGAGAAGGAGCAGCTTCCCGCCCTGGTCTCATTCCTCCACAGTTTCCCCATTGGGGGACAGTCCAGCCCCACACCCTGCCAGAGGCTGCAGCCCAAAATGCATCATTTGTTAATGACATTAGGAGAAACCAACCAACGACCTCCCTCCCCATCTCATCCTGCCTGTTCCCCCCTAAGAGCCCCGCTAGGACCGTGTGTAACTGCGAGCCCATCCCCCGAGTGGCTCCTGCTGCGTGCTGGCCTTTCAAGATGCTATGAAGGAACTAACACCCGAAGCATGAAAACCCACCAGCTGTGGAAACACAGGCCACAGCACCCGAGTTATTCTTAGAATAAAAAAACAAGGAGGAAACAAGGAGGTTGGAAAAGCAACTTTCCTGCCTGGAAGCAGGGCTGGCCTCTCCGTTGGGTGAGGATGAGGCCATGCCCAAGCTCTGGACATCTCAGCCGTGGATACCCCCCAGCCTGCTGCAGCACTTGTCCACTGAGCAGGGTCAGCGTTGCCCCACACAGGACACAGCACACGTACATCAAGATGCAGGTACAAACGCAGAGGCAAGACAGAGCTTCAGAGCCAGGATTTCAGCACAGCCTCAGCCACCCCCACCCACAGCCCTCACCGTCCCACGCGTGACCTCTCCATCCCGCTGCTCGCTGCACCGCCTGCTCCCAGCATTTCTCTAGCCTCTCCCTGCCAACTGCTGTCTTTTCCCCCCTCCCCATCCCTGCCTGCTCTGCAAAGACTAAACTGTTCCATGGAGTATTTTTATGCTGGGGCACCTCTTGCAGAGCTTGTGACTTGCCCTGGCGCCTGGCTCTGAGGCAGCTCCGTTTGCTGCGGGCACAGTCACACGGCAGCTGGTCACACTGCTCTCTTCCTGTGTTTGGGGAGCCTTTGCTTCTCCTCCTCTGTTTTTCAATACATTTTGCTGCTGTAGCCTGTCTGGGGATGTGAGCAGCCCCTTGAACTCTCAGAGACACCCTGTTAGCAGATGTAAGGGCATAAGGGGATTCCCAGGGCAGGGCACATTGCAGTCCCAGGGCCCTTGGAGATCCCACCAGCATCCAGAGTCTCTGCGGGAAAATGTCCTTTGTGTACCCAGGGAAGGAGCAGGACCCACAGCAGACATCAAATAATTTGCTTTCCAAGCACCTCCGCACCAATGGCAGCATCCCTCTTGGCTGCTCTTAACCCTGACAAGAGTCGATATCCGCGTTCTGCGGAACTTGTGACCCTCCAGCATGCACGGAGGTCCCTGTGTCAGTAGCATCCTGCAGCAGGGCGTTCCATGGCTGGATCTGAACACGCTGAATTAATTCTTTTCTTCTGTTTGAACTTGCTCTTTTCGGTTTCAGTAGCTGTTCCCTTTATTCTTGCGTTCTGACTAAGGGAAACTCCCGGCAGGCTGGAGGAGCAGCGGCTGGGCTACCAGTCAGCAGCTGACAGGCTTACTCGGCATTACGTTTCTCACAGTCAAATCCTCACTCTCTTCTCCACCCTCCCGGCCATCCTCCTCTCTCCTCCCTTTATCACTCCCCTTTCCTACCTCCTCATTCTTGTTCACTCGCTTTTACCATTCTCCACCACAAAACAAAGCAGCACCCAGAACCCCTAGCAGAGCTTTAAGCTGGGTGAACGCCAGCAGCCCCAGACCTCAGAGCAAGCCCCACATCCACGCTCCCCCTGCAAATCAGGGGGCTGGCGGGATTCACCCAGAACCTCCTGAGGATGGAGCAGCCCCACACCACTACCGGGCCGCGAATGTCGAGCAAGCCCCACATCCACGCTCCCCCTGCAAATCAGGGGGCTGGCGGGATTCACCCAGAACCTCCTGGAGATGGAGCAGCCCCAAACCACTGCTGGCCAGGGAGTGCTGGGGCCTGGGGGGCAAGGAGCCTCCTTGGTCAGCTTCCCCCGATGCCATCAACCACCACAGCAAGCACAGCACTGGTGTTTGCCTGGCTCAGTGTGGACTTTTTCGGTCATATATTGAAAATAATGGGGAAAATTATTTTCTTGCATGGCCCCGGATCCCACAGTGCACTAGGGTGCTGTCTGCTCTCCACAAGCTTCAAGAGCTTTGTTCTTACCCCAACACACAGCTGAGTTTCCCACAGGGCAGCTCGGCTGGAGCACACACACACCCCACCGTGTCCTGCATCCTCCCCAGCCACCCCAGACTCTTCATCTCCTCCTTACCTCAGCCAGGCAGCTCTTTTCTTCTCCTCAGTCTGCAGAATCTCCCAGGCCAGACCGCCATGCCTGCATTAGACCAGCCCCCAGGGATCTCAGGGCTGCAGGAGGACTTCTAATAACATCACACTTAGCAGGTAGTGCCAAGGGGCACCTGTGGACACACCCCGTTGTGAGGGGCTGAAGGGAAAGCCTGGTGGGGAGAGGACAGGCAACATCTCCCGGAGGTGGGGGTGACAGCCAGGGGATGGATAAGCCACCTGAAAAGCTGATCTTTCCTCTGGGGACAAACCCACCACTCACGCAGCGGGTCTGGGTCTCCCCATGGAGGTGATGGTGGATGGTTGATGGTTTCCGAGCAGGCTCAGCCATTTTTTCACACCAAATATGTTCACAGTTTGCCCAGGCACTTATCCTTGCAGCACAGGAGGAAAGAATCCGCTCCCCCCAGGCCGTGAACCCCAAGTTAGCACAAAGCAGCCCAGAAGCATCACTGCTGGTGGGGGGGGGGCTTTGCCCCAGCAACCCCCGGGGCTCTGCCTGGCAAAGCCTCCCAGGGCGGCTGCCCTCGGATGAGCTCCCATTCCCACAGGGAGCACCAGGAAGCACCGCTTTGGTTTGGGCCACCCTCTCGAGGTTACGGTTTCCCTGTAAATGAGAAGCAGCGGCTGTGAACGTGGTTTTCAACTGCAGCATTTATTGGTCCGACGGTGGCTCGGTCCCCCGGTGCTTTCGGCAGAGGTGGCCGGGTTCAAGCAACCTGTGGCCGCTGACCCACGCGTCCCTAGGCTATTGCAGCAAGCAGCTATGCTGGCCGGCCACCCCTCACCCGAGACCCTCACAGCCAGCTCAGCAGCAGGTTCCCCACCAGCGTGGCGGCCAGCAGACCAGGGAGGTGCCTTGGCGGGGCCCCCCCACCGCTGCGGGAGCCCCGCGGGGGCCCGTTGCAGTCATCACTGAAGCAGCATTGCAGGGTGGCCGCGCCGGAGCTGCCACGACGCGCCTGGTCGCAGAAGGACTTGTAGGAGCAAGATTTAATGATGCTGTCTGCAAGGAAAAGGCCAGGCAGCATGGGAGTCAGGCACTCCTGGGCATCAGGGGCTTTACTCCTCCCCGCTATGCTCAGGGAAAAGCAGAGTCCTGTCCCAGCATGTTGCTTTGCAGAGTGAAAGGGTCTCTCTCTCCTGACCACAGGTCTGCCGGGAGAGCCGAGAAGCATTCGGTGGCCAAGGGACGTCCCCATGGTCATATTGCACAGACCCGCAGAGAAACAGTGACCGTGTATTTACAGCCACGTGTGAAAATACACATGGCCCAGGCTGTGGGGGGAGCCCAGAGTGGGAGGGGGAACCGTCTCTGTCCGTCTGTCCCTCTGGCCACAAGGTTGTACTGAGGGTGGTGAAGCATTTCTGGAGGATGGGAGCACCATGCCACAAAGAAGGATTTTCCTTTTGCCAGGAAAGGGCTGCAAGTTCTCTCAGCCCAAAAGCATGTTCCTGAGCACCAAAAACTTGGAAAAAAACTGAAGTGGCTCATCCAAACTTCACAGATACAATGGGAAGCCAGTTCTGGGTTTCCCCCATTGGGTCCTCTGCTTCTCCTTGCCTTCTGGTCCCCTCTCAGCCCCTCCAGTCCCCCTCAGCACCTCTAGTCCCCTCCCAGCCACTCCAGTCCGCCCAGCCAAGGCACTTACTGGGTGCAGTGATCGTGGAGCAGGCGTCGGCGTACTGGGGGCAGCTGTGGGAGCCCTGCTTGTTGCACTCATTCTCGTTGGATGCGATGCACTTGTGGCATTTCAGAGCTTTGCCTGCACGAAGACAGGGAGGAAGAGGAGTGAGAGCAGCAGTGATGAGCCGACTCCGAGCCCCGGGTGCTGTCTGCAGTCTGTGGGTCTCCGCGGCCACTGGTCACCCCCAGCTGAGGGGCAGGGAGTGATGGGTGAGGGTTTGCCCTGATCAAGCAGCTCCCCGCATGCAGCATCTTGGGGATGGGGTCTCTCCTGACTGCAAAATTCACACGAAATTCACGGCTGAAAACAGAGAGGTAAACTGCCCTGTGAAAACGTCCCGAAAGCGGGATCCCGTAATTCCCTTCACAGTAGAAATAGGTATTAAAAAAACCACCCCAGACCTTTGCCTCCTTGTAGTGGATTTCACTTCAATGAGCATTTTTGGGGAGAAAGGAGGATTCATCCTGTGGAAGCAGGATTTGTGTATCTGTGTGTTGTTACACTACCGCAGCTCCCCTGTGGCACCTTTTGCTCAGAAAGTGGATCCCAAAGGCACTGCCCGGGGGACAAGGCAGTGACGGGCAGTGAAGCACTGGGCAGGCGTGTGTTGGGAAGGACGAGTCACCCCCAAATCGTCCTCAAAGTGGGGGACAGGCAGGTCAGATGATAGCCAGCCCCTCACCTCCGCCCGGCGTCAGGGCTGATAAGAGGGGCAAGAGCTGTGTGACCCTGTATGAGAGGAAAACGCCCCCGCCAGAGGTCCCTGCTCAGCCTGGGGACCGGCTGGGCGATGTGACAGCGGGGCGGTCGTTTTGTGACCGTAAGAGACTTTAAATAACAGCACTGTGAGACACCTGCAGACAAAGCACCCGGCCCCTGCAGAACCAGCCCGGACGTAAACCGCCCCCGCCAGAGGTCCCTGCTCAGCCTGGGGACCGGCTGGGCGATGTGACAGCGGGGCGGTCGTTTTGTGACCGTAAGAGACTTTAAATAACAGCACTGTGAGACACCTGCAGACAAAGCACCCGGCCCCTGCAGAACCAGCCCGGACCCGGCGGTCCCGCTCCCTCCCGGG
>NW_010418469.1:1824-2089 GCF_000710305.1 Buceros rhinoceros silvestris | reverse complement strand
GGCCCGCCAGCCCCCGCCCCGGCCACCCCCAGGCCTCGCCGCCCCGCTGGGGGATTTACCTTGAGGATGGTGCAGACGGCATCCAGCTCCGTCTGCCCCCTCGGAGGGAGGTCACCCATGAACTTCATCACGGCTGAGGACAAAAAAGCCACACGGTGACACAGCTCACCCCCTCCCCTCCCCGGGGACGTGTTTCCCGGGGTGTGGGCATCACCCTGGGCACAAGGGGCAGTGGGACCAGAGGAGCTAAACACCCCTCTGGGCC
>NW_010418469.1:882-1579 GCF_000710305.1 Buceros rhinoceros silvestris | reverse complement strand
TTGTGCCCCCCCACCTACCTTGGAAAGCCTCGGTGGCCAGTTTGCTGGTGCCACCATCCGCAAATTCGATGAGCGAGTCCTGGATGGGGGTCTGGAGGGGCAGAGGGTCAGCTCCCGGGAGCAGCCGGAGGGATGGGATGTGGATTGGGGTGGCATTCAGGGAGCTCCCAAGAGCACACCGGGACTTCAGGGGGACCCATGGGGTGGCATCAGGGCAGGGGCAGCCCGAGGCACCCTCTTCCCCGTACCTTGGTGAACGTCAGCACCTCCAGCGCATTGGGCACATCTCTCTTGGCCTTGGTCCCGTGGGGTTCCCTGGGAGAGGGACAAGGGGACAGTTGGGCATGGGTGTCCCCGCCATGGGGTGTCCCCATCCCCGCTGCCGGGCACTCACGTGGTCCCATGCCGTGCCGCACGGAAATATCGCCGGGCAAAGGCCAGCATGGGGCAAGTCCCTGCTCTGGCCGGGAGCTGCTCACCACCGTCTCCCTCCGGACCCTCCGCGAAGGCACTGCTGGCAGGGGACGCCTGCGGAGCAGGGCGGTGGGCACCGGGCACTGCCATCACCGTGCCGGCAACAGCCCCATGGCCAGCACCCACCTCAGTTTTCCGGTCCAGCTCCTGAGCCACAGCGGTGGAGGCCACGGCCGCAGCCACAGCTGCCAGAGCTGCCGCCTTGCCCTGCTTGTCCCTGGGC
>NW_010418469.1:0-604 GCF_000710305.1 Buceros rhinoceros silvestris | reverse complement strand
GGTCACCCCCAGAAAAGCCTCTGTCCACACCCTTCTGCACCCCAAGTGGCTTCCAGGGGGTCTGGCCACAGGTTTTGGGTGGAAACTGCTGCTCTTTGGCATTGCTTGAGGTAACAGCACAGACCAGGGGCCACAGAGCCCAGCGCCTGCAGGGACATGGGGCAGCACCCAGTGCCACCCAGGGTGGGAACCGCAGGGGAGCATCCCCCTGCCTCGGGTCGGTGTCAAAAAGAGCCTAAACCATCCCACTGAGGGGTGGCAGAGGCAGGATCCTGCCCCGTGCCGCAGCCCCAGGAGGGGACACAGCTCGGGGCGGTGCACGTGTACCAGGGACACGCAGGGGGACAGCGTGGCACCCACCGAAATCCTGGGTGCCCGTCTTCAGCTCCTCCAGGTACATCACCTTCTTGCGGACCACGCAGCCGTAGTAGTGGTCTGCAGGGACATCGTGGGGTGTCACAGGATGCGAGGCCGGGGCACGGCCATCTCCAGGGGCTGGTGACACCGTCATTTCTGCCACCTCTGTGCCCCCCACCAAGGGCATTTTGCCGCAGGAGCTGTGGGAGCCGCTCACCTCTCTCAGGGTGCTCCCGCGGCTTCCAGG
>NW_010418468.1:0-299 GCF_000710305.1 Buceros rhinoceros silvestris | reverse complement strand
GAGCGAGAAGGAGCGCCAG
Source organism: Buceros rhinoceros silvestris (assembly GCF_000710305.1). Classification (NCBI taxonomy): domain Eukaryota; kingdom Metazoa; phylum Chordata; class Aves; order Bucerotiformes; family Bucerotidae; genus Buceros; species Buceros rhinoceros. The sequence continues at coordinate 280 of NW_010418468.1, read as the reverse complement.
CAGACTGAGCACTGGTGGGGCTTCTCGCCTGCCGGGGACACGTGGGGCGTCAGCACAGGGCAGCACGGGGCAGCACGGGTCAACATGGATCAACATGGGTTGATACGGATCAGTGCGGGTCAACATGGGTTGATATGGGACAACACAGATCAACATAGGTCAACATGGATCAAAACGGGTCAACACGGACCAACATGCGTCAGTGTGGATCAACATGGGTTGATATGGGTCAACACAGGTCAACGTGGATCAACATGGGTCAACATGGGTCAGCATGGAT
>NW_010418467.1:29502-29815 GCF_000710305.1 Buceros rhinoceros silvestris | reverse complement strand
AAGGGGTGTTTTACTGAAATGTGGTCACGGGGAGCATGTTGAGATCTCAGAAAAACATTCCCACCGTTAGGGTGTTCCTTTTTTTAAGCTTTCCAGACACGAAACCAAGCAACACCGGGTAACAGCTTGTGTTCACCGGCGGCCTGAACGCTGCTGCGACTGAAACAGCGACTGTGGCAGCATGGGGTAGATCTTTGCCGCAGAGACATCCCCGAACAAGGGATGGTTTGTGAGCGGCTGGTAGCTCACTGCTCCGTCAAGTGCTCCTCTCCTCTCCCATATGGCTCGGCGGGGCGGGCAGACGGGGCGCCCC
>NW_010418467.1:23943-29425 GCF_000710305.1 Buceros rhinoceros silvestris | reverse complement strand
TCCCATATGGCTCGGCGTGGCGGACAGACGGACGCCCTCGGAAAGGGGCTGCCAGCGGGCAGGAGGACTGGAGCGGAGCCCACCTCCCCTCCTCGCTCAGACCTCACTGCCAGCTTCGCTCAGCGCAGCCGAAGACAGGGGTGGCCTTCATGGAGGTCTGGAGTGAGTCATCCAGGTCATGAACAAGCTCCGTGTCAGTTCTGGGCTGAAACGTGAGCAATGAAATAAAGTTTTACAACATTCTGAAATGAAAGTGCAGCTATCTGGCGCGTGTTTGACCATAGTGATGCAGAGAAGAGAATCCCAAGCATGACCTTCCAAAACTCAGTGCTAATAATAGTCGTGTTTTTGTTCCAATGTGTCACGTCTTTATCTGGTCAAATTACTCAGCTCTAATGAATTTTCAAAATAATTCAAGGTTTGGTTTCTGCTTGGAAATCAAGAGCAAAGCACTAAAATTTGCAGTGTGTGTGGTATTTGTAAGGCCATACCGAACAGTTCGGGCAGGCAGCTTTCCATCTCTCCTGATTTTGACTTAGAAGCTGGTCTCGGCTGTTTTGCAGCCTCCATCCATCCCTGCATCCACCGACACGGCTCCAGCTCTTTGGACGCGTGACGGAATGGGAGAGTGGTGCAAAAGCAGTGAAGAAACTTAGCTCTCACAGCAAGTTGGGCTTCTCTCTTTCCTCCAGTTATGTATTGAGTCAGGAGGTAAAGTCTGGAAAAATACCTCTGTGTAAATGCTCACGTGTCTTCCCCGGAGTGCAGAAAATCCTGTGTCTTCATTCCCCTCCACACCGAAACACGTGGCAGCCTCACAGGCGGATGCAGGTGGGATACTCTGGAGGTTCAGAGGCTCTAGATTCTTTGTGAGCCCAACATACCAACCGAGGAATATCCACCGAATATCAGGGGAGAAGAAGACGGGGTTGAAAGAGCTCTTTGTTAATCCAGGATGGGAGCTGGGTGGGAACATCTGCTCCCTGTCAGCCTGTCACTCACCTCCGTACAGATGGAGGCAAGATGCACCTAAACCAGCACTGACGTCGCCTGTTCCTTGGCGGAGGCTTGACTTGGCCAGGACCAAGGGTGCTCGGAGGAGGGTTGGGTGTTCCCGGACACCGGGGTTGGGGGAGACATCTCCCTCGCACAGCTCACATGGAAAACTCGCCTGCATCCAGCTATGTGAGGAATGTGGAAACTTCAGCGCACACGGAACACTTACTCATCGTGACCACAGAGCTTCCATCAGCGCCCTTCCCGGTAACATCTCGTTTACCAGCTTTGTTTGCTCTTACAGCGGGTGACACCCAGGTAAACCCCAGGGCTTTCAGGATGCCCTGCGGTGCTTTGTGACAATCGACAAGCTACAGGACAGCCCTGCCTGCTCAAACCCGGCTGCTCATTGTCGTTCCTTAGGGAAGCTGTTCCGGATACGTTAATCCCCATAAAACACTTATTCGTGTCATACTCCTGAGTTTAATGCCTTTTCCCGTGTCGTGATAACGAGGGGGATAACGCAGCGGGGGTTACGATCCCATCGGTGTTTCTCACACGCAGTCTGGATTTTGGCTTATCTGGCAGAGTTTCTCGCGTGGCTTCGTTCAGATTCCCGGGTTTCTTCAGACCCGATTCCTCTCTAGACTTCCACGGCTTTTCCGTCGTGTCGATATTAATTCCGGATCCACAACGACCTGTGATAATGACGCTCCTGATCCAGCCAGTGTGTTTTATGGGAATATCAAACTACACCTTCCTCCTCTCACAAGTGCTCTGCCTGATCGCTTTCCGTGATGATAACAACACGAGCACTGCTACTATCACGTGTGATGATGTACACCCCAAGCTGCTGTCAGAATATCGCTCCCTGCAATGCCCAGCTACAAAAGAGTCATGGAAAGCATTAAACAACATACATAAAAGATGAGCCTCGCACGTCCCATCCCCAACTCTGCGCCCCTGCACGAAGCCAAATGGGACGGCCGTTAACAGACCGTGATTAAGGTTTAAGGTCAAACACTTGTGTCTTAGGAAACGCGTATTTCCTGCACTTCAGAAACGCGGGCTCCCTCGTGACTGTGCGGTGGCAGTCATTAATTTCATGAGCACGTATCGGTTTTTCCTGAGAACCTATTCAGCGATATCGTCGCCTTAACGAGGAGCTATTCAGAACCATCGGTACTTCTCCCAGTGCCTCATTTAGGGACGCTATTCAAAACCCTCTTCTGAACAGAGACCCATTAGTCATCTCTTCTGTAGGACTTACCAGAGTCATTTTTGAGTTCTTAACAGAGGGAAAGAAATTCATTTTCACCGCTGCGTTATGAGATGACATGATGTGAGGAGGCGAGGAGCAGTAGGGCCACAAGGACCCTCTCGCTTCATTCCCAATATTTAACATCTGCAGCACTGCGGCTGTTTAGCACAGAACTAATAATAATAGAAATAATATTCAGGAGAGACAACCCTTGTGAAAATAAATGTTAATTAGCCATGAACTGAAAACAAAGTGAAGCTTGATGCTCTTAGAATCTGTGTTTTGGCATTTCAAAATCAGGCCATAGCTACACTCCTGAGAAAGAATTAACATGAATTTGTAAAATGAGTCCAAGACATCCATGACTCTCCCTCACCTGACTGACAGGTCGTTGAGTGCAAAGACTTGTCTGGGAAATAAAGCTCGACTGTTCCGAGTTTCAGGAGCTGAGGGCAACGCTTTAACAAAGTTATAAGCACTTGAAAATTATTTTAAAATCCCTTTGTAATTTAGGGAGGATTTGAAGACAGAGCACAAGGTATTTTAAAGTCCTGAGCACTAAGTTTGCTGTCTTCCCAACACACCACCCAGCTAAGGAGGCTCTGTAGAAGCTGTGAAAATTATGTGGATTATTCACACATATGTCTTAATTCTGTCTCTGGCAGAGCTTGATGTTTTGAGAGGAGGAAAATGGATCTACTAGGACTCAGCGAAACCCTCTCTGGGGCCACTTAGTATCACAGAATTGTTTTGGTTACAAAAGCCCTTTGATCTCCTTGAGTCCCCCCGTTCCCCAGCACTGGCAGGTCCCCCCTGCCCCCTGTCCCGCAGCAGCACCTCCACACGGCTGGGAAACCCCTCCAGGGATGGGGACTCCACCACTGCCCTGGGCAGCCTGCGACACGCCTGCACAACCCCAGCGGGACAGAAACGGCTCCTCAGGGACAACCTCAGCCTCCCCTGGGGCAACTGGAGGCCAGTTCCTCTTGTCCTGTCGCTTGTTCCTGGGGAGAAGAGACCGACCCCCCCTGGCTGCACCCTCCTGTCAGGGAGTTGTCAGAGCCAGAAGGTCTCCCCGGAGCCTCCTTTGCTCCAGGCTCAGCCCCGCCAGGTCCCTCAGCTGCTCCTCAGCGCATTGTGCTCCAGACCCTGCCCCAGCTCCGCTGCCCTGCTCTGGACACGCTCCAGCCCCTCAGTGTCCTTCTGGCAGTGAGGGACCCAAGACTGTCCACAGTATTCGAGCTGTGGCCTCACCAGAGCAGCATATGACTATCATCCCGGGGTTCGAGGTGTGGCCTCCCCAGTGCCCCCAGTCCAGGGGGACGTTCCCTGCCCTGCTCCTGCTTCTTGCAAGGGGAAGGAGCCAAGGTTCCTGTAGGCTCCCGCTGTGGCTTATGACCAGCTGGGGAATTGTCTCAGATCAAAACTTCCTTGAAGCAGAACTTACTCCTCCTGGGCAGCTACAGGAGTTTTCCTGTTCAGATGTAGATCCTGTTGGTGAAGGATCTCCTGCAGCCCGACGCTGGCCGCTTTGCTGCTACATTATGTATGTTTTGTCAGTGCTCGCAGTAAAAACAAATTGCACGTCGGGGTGTTCTGCCATCCATGACATCGCGTGCAGCTGCAGGACGTTTCCTGTGGTAGGATGGTATCGGGAACAGCCTTCAGTGAGCAAGAGTGCACGTGAGGAGCCAAAAATCAGCATTCAGAGGCCGCAGCTTTAACGTCGGTATTTTGTCTGAATTCCTCACGCTGTTGTGCATTCCTCGCTCGTACAAAATCAGCACAAGCCTCTTAGGAAGCGCTTCCATCCACAGACATCAAAGAGTGCGAGCCCTTAATCAGGATGACAATACAGGGTTGAGTTTGCACAAGAAAAGGAAGAATTGTTTCGAGATTTATTTTTTTCAAAGCCCCGTCTGGACCTGAAGAACCACCCAGAGTTATATTAAATTGATCTGCATCTGAGCTCTGATCTGAAGATCCATTGAATTTCGTGGGGAAAATCCTGTTGAATTTATTTGGGCTCAGAGAAAATGATTGTTTGAGAATACCCTGCAGACAAACAGATTTCATTTTCAGTTCCTGGAGGTTAATTATGGAAATTCGTTAGAGAGGATCAGCAGTGCCAGTTGCTGGGGAGATAGTAAAACTATTTGGTATGAAATTCTAGCCTAGAGCAGGATAGAAATTTTCTGACAGGATGGTTTTCCGTCAGAAATACTGATGCGCTGAAGGCAAAATGTTTTGCAGAACTGCTTCAATTTCAGTGAAATGGGGTATCGGAAACTTTCCGACACGAAGTTCTCTGCTTGCACCATCCCGATTTAACTTTTTTTTACCAAGACATTGAATTCCAAGACTTGTTTATATTTTCTGGGAAATATAAGAAATGCCTAAACACGAACGTTTTGCCGTAGTCACAGAATGGATTTCAGTTCACAGGGAATTTTGAAATCCTTTTCCTTTAATCCCATTTTGGGGTGGAAAAGCAAGTGAAATTGTGTAATCCTGGATTCTCACCCAGCTCTGGCCTCTCCCAGCGGGTGCTGGGGGCCAAGGGCAGACGCTGGGAACAGCTTCCAGGGCAGGGTGAAGCGGATTAGGTCAGGGCTGCGTGTCCTTACCCATTCCTGTGAACGCTGCACTTCACAGCGCCTCCCCGAAGGCAAAACGCCTTTAAATTATTGCTGAAGAGCAGAAAGAACTCGGCAAATCATAAACGCGTCTTTTTTTGGCCGCGGTACCACCAAGGCGGTTTAATTGTCCCGAGGAAGTTAAAACTGTTTCTCCTCTCCTGGAACTGCTGCCGGCTGGAGCCGTGCTCCCCACCCCTTCATACCACACCAAGCCTCAAATATTCGGTGAACCAAAACTTCCCTGGCTGCACAGACATACTTGTAATTCTTGCCCATGTGAATGAGTAACAGCAGCGACCGGGGCAGCAGCGCGGACCCTCAGAAACATAGCACGCATTTTTTCGGTGCCGTTTGAAACTCTTAATGCGCTTCGGTGTTGATTTTTATTGTTGTTTTCTGTCCCATTGCCCTTTCCCCCCATAAAATTGGTGGGGCCGGGTTCTGCCCTGAATTTTGCCACGTCTGAGGCTTGTGACGCTGGAAGCTTGAGCCTCGTGGGTGACTAGTGCCAGACTGTGATTAATCTGGCTCTGATCTGCGGAAAAACCTCAGGAATTTCGAGGGGGGGAAGCAGTAGGGTTCAGCA
>NW_010418467.1:16030-23850 GCF_000710305.1 Buceros rhinoceros silvestris | reverse complement strand
TCAGCAGGACACCCATGGGCACCCATGCGGGTAAACCACCCACCGGCTTGCCCCAGGCAGCGACACCCGGGCGAGCGGTAGGGTTTGGGAGCCCAGCACTTTTGTAAAGCAGACAGTGGAGAGGAGGAATCCTCTGTGAGAAGCAGCGGTGAGCGGCGTGTTTTGCGGTGCCACAGGGGGATTTGGGAGGTGCTGCAGCATCCGTGGGAACTGGGCAGCTAAATTTCTGGCCCAAGATAAGAACAGAAAATGTTCAACCTTACTAAGGTTCCTTCTAGTCCATTGCTGGAAAAGCAAAAGCTGCTAGTGCAAGTTCCTGCCCCCAAATTTCTAATCAACTCAGATTTTCAAGGCAGCTTCTTCACAGTTGAAGCTCTTGGCACTGAGGGGTTACTGCTTCAGGAGGAGCTGCTCTCCAGGGCTGTCTGAGAGAGGCTGTAGACCAGAGCTACAGCGCAAAAACGAGACTTAAAGCAAGCCCCTGGGTCAAACAGGACATTTCTGGGTCACGGTGACCCTGGGCTCGCTTTTCACCCATGCTGCCTGCAGCAGGAAGATGAAATACAGAGTTTTGCTCCATTTCTTCCCTTGCTTCGAGATTTGGCAGGGATGCGTGGAAGGGTGTGACATTCCAAGCCCCAACGTCTGGGCTCACTCTCCAGCGTTTCCAGGACCTGGAGCTCAGAAGGCACCGGTGTGGATTGGGGTGGGCAGTGGGCTGGGGGTCCCACAGCTGCCGCTGCCATCAGGCAAGAGCCTGTCCCACCTCAGCAGCTCCTAGACCAGATTAGGCTGAACAAGTGTGAACATCTGTGGGTCACACACGCTTTGACTTCCTTCAGCAAGAGGCAAATGCGAGGCTAATTAGGCAAGTGTTGCTTGCAGCAGGTTTCACACACTTCCCACCCTGAGATTTCCATAGGCAGGGAAAGCGAGTCGCTCTAATTAACTGACTCAGAAAAGACTAACAGGTCTTCTAACGCGTTTTGGATTTCGTTTTGTCGTTGGGTGTTTTTGAATGAATGAGTCAAAGTTTCAAATCTCTTCTTCCTTTGCTGCTGTTTACTAAATAAAACAAGTTTTACAGGAGGGTTACTGAAAGTGAGAGCTTCTGGAGTGGCTTCGCTTTATCTGCAGCTTGGGGTGTTGTTGTGTATCGTAAAAGAAGGGTTGGAGGGAACCTGCTCCAGCCCTTCACCTCCAAACCCTGCAAAGCAGCCTGTGGGCTCCACACCAGCAAGATGAGGAGTCTGGGACTTTCTGAGCCCCCAGTAAGCGTGGCTGGGTTTGCCTGCGTCGCTCTGGACTCGGTGCGGTGGAGCAGAGGCAGTGGCAGGGAATTGCTGGGACAGCAGAGCTCAGTGCCAGGCTCGGGCATCGCTGCAAGATTCCCCTTTGCCTCTCCAGGCCCAGGAGCAGGCTGGCAGCAGCGGCATAAATCACTCCAAAACTCTCCCGGCACTATATTGGATGCATTAAAAATTAATTACTTAGCTTAGTTATTTCATATTGAAGGCAAGACTGAGCAATAAGAACCAAATGTTGTCCTCAGATAAAACCATTACATCAGCCAGCGCGGAGCGGTCTGGGAGGCTTTAGGAGCCTAGAGCTGTGCTTTCCCTTTTGCATAAGCCCGTGCTCAGCACATCCAGGTGAGCGGCCGCACACGCTCGGCTGGGTATTAACACACAGGCTGGATTTCAGCTGGAACATGTATTTGCAAAGTCAAAGGAAAGCCTCATTTTCTTCGCCATAAAAGGTAAGGAGCAAAATTCCAGAGCTGAATTTACTTGTCCTGCTGCTCCTCAACGTGGGAAAAGAATGCTGCATCCTCCCACGTATCTGCTTCCCATCGCAGGTCTTCATCCCTCCGACTTGTCCGTGCAAGTCAAACCTTTTCTGCCATGAGCCAACAATAAATTTTAAGTGTATAATAACCGCTCATAAAGAAGGATACATGCAGAAGCCGGGTCTGCTTCCCTCCGTGCCTACATCCGCTGTATTTTCCAAATTAATTGGAGAGGCCCATAGTTTTCACGGGTTTGGGGGGGATGTCTGTCACAGAAATCTCTTCTGACCTCCTGCCTAATAAATAATGATGGGGAGAAGGGATTGTGCGGCAGCCGAGCTTGTTCATGCCACAGTGTGTGGGTTTGAGGGTATATTCCTGGTGGGAATGGAATGGGATGCCTGTGTGGGGGCAGCATCCCTGCTCGGGTGCTCAGGGCCAGAGTCACAGCACTGCTCCGCGGTTTCATCCCTGTGAAATTCAGCAGGGGATGGATGGTAAATCTCAAAAGCAAAAGGGGATTTGGAATCGTGCTTTGGAAATATGTTACATGGGGAATGAGAAGGATGGTCTTGCAACTGTTTTCTTCTACGGAAATGAGCAGGGCAGCGATGCTCTGGCAATAATTAAAAGCTAATTTTAGACACTAAAATGGGTAATGTCTAAGGTTTCTGGAATCTTCTGGTCCAAGTACAAAAGATACTTAGTCTGTTCTTAGTTCTCCTGCCAGTTTTCCAGCGGGACCTGGGGCAAGCCCGTTCATGTCTCCGTGCCTCTTTCCTTATCTGAGGCTCATAGCAACTCCCAGGCTCACAAGGGCACCGGGAGGGTGAACCCATTGCCTCTGCCTCTGAAAGAGCTCTGGTACCTCCTGGGAACCTGGGGTTTGGCTGGCAAGTGTGGTGGGTGCCTCTGCTGCCTCCCTGCCGGGTCCTTGGGTGCTGCCAGCAGGAGCCTGGGGCTTCCTAGAGCTGCTTCCACCAGCCCTGCTGCCGGGTGGGTTCAACCCAACCATGCTGAAACGCCAGGAGCACCTCAAGGAACCGTTCTTCAACCCTGTAAAGATTAAAATAAAGGTGGTCATCATAGAATCACAGAATCGTTCCGGTTGGAAAAGACCTTTCAGATCATTGAGGTCTTTGGCTCAGGGGGCCTGGCCCTGAGGAGCTGGAGACACAGGAAAAAATCCAGGTGGCTTCTTCCCCTTAGGTGAGGGCTGTGGGGAAGTAGGTTGTGTTGTTGGAGGGAAGATGAGGTTTTGTCAAGCGATGCTGGGTTTAATCATCACTCGACAACAAGAGAAGAATGTTTACATGCCACACTACGCCCAAGAGGGGTGATGACCACCCCAAGGATCCTGATGCACCAAGAGGCCCATTCAAGCTGTAATTTGCTGTTTGTCCCCAGGAGAAGGAGACACTAAACCCAAGCGAGCTGTCCCCCGGCACTGTGAAGTAGATCCTTTTAGCAGGGAGCACCTGGGGTGCAAAGCCTGGGCCAGAGGGTCGTGGTGCAAACCCGCTGTGCTCCAGGAACACTGGGTGCACACTCAGCAGCTTTTACAAAGGATGGCAGCTGGGAAAGGGTGAGCTCTGCACCCGCCGGGGGCTCGAGCTAATGTGCCAACGAGCACAGCAGGTCCCCTGGGCTTGGGCGAGGAGGGAGGTGGCATTTGCCTCACTGGCATCCTTCCCCCGGTTTAACCACACCTGGAGCTTGCGGTTGCACCAGGCAAGCCGGCTCACATCCCTGGCAGCTCGAAAGCCGCAGAGAATCGAGCCTGGAGAACTCCCCGTTTCCTCGATGGAGGATTTATTGGTTGTGTTAATTTTGGGAGCACCAATGCCTGGCCGCCATGGAGAGCATCTTGTGAGAGTGGCAGCTCCCTGACCGACGCCGGGGATGGCAGTGCCACCAGCTTGGCTGGGTCAGGAGCACACTCTGTCAAAGGAGTTTGTTTGCTTTTGAGCACCAGAGCACCAGCTCTGGCATCCATGAGAAGCCTCCTGGCATCCATGCAAGAGTTACGGGAAAAAAGGGAGAATTTTCTTGTGATAAATCCTACCCGCGCCTAGGCCAGAGTGGAGGTGAGGGGGCTGCACTGGGCGATAACGGTTTCCGTCACACCGTAGTTGAGTGCGTTTGTGCTCAGCAGGGCCGTAGGTGGAGAAATCAGCTTTGCTTATTGTGAAACCCCTTTTAAAGTGTTTGCAAAGGGATGGGGTTGCTTCATCATTGGGGTTAAGGCCAAGCGCCCTCTCTGCCACAGCAGCCAGGCTGCTGGGAACCCTCCCGTACTGCCCCTCCCTTCCCGGGGCAGAGCATGCATCTCCGGTGCCATCTCCAGGAGACACTGATGGAGCCGGGTTAATCTGTCGGCTCCTCTGAATCCCTTTGTAGGAGAAGCTCGGTCGCTGGTTTTAGCGATGCCCCTTCAATGCCAAAAATGGAGGAGCATCTCCTGGAGACCACTGAGTCCTTTGGAGACCATCTGATCTAAATAAAGGGACCCACGCTCCCTGAGTCCTTTTTCTTACTAAGCCTTGCAAAATGATCTTGAATTTTCAAGAGGGGATGAGAGGGGGGATTAACAGGGATGTGGAAACAAAGTTGAGCAACATCCAACGTCTCAAACTCTGGTGGGTATAAGACAGCCCAAGCACTTCATGGGAAAGGCAGAAACCCTCAGCAAGGAGCACTGAGGGCCTGGGGTACCCCACATCAACCCGTACAAGCCCAAGGGACGAGCCACAGACAAGAGGGGTTTCATACTGCTAGGAAATCCCAAGCCTTCGGTCAACACTGAGATGCCACGGCCAGCCAGGGAGAGGGACATTCCCCCCGTGCGGGCAGGACGCCAGCCCCTGCGTAGGAAGAAGCACTTGTATTTATTTAAGAGTCTCTCCCCCAAGTGCAACATAAGCAAGGCAAGTGGCCTGGGCTAGGAGCCAGGGTGCTAGCAGAGGGATCCCTATCGCTTCTCTTCCTTCCTCTCCAGCAGGTGGGAATCCCCCTCCCAGCCCTCAAGCCCTTCAGCCTGCCATGCAGTCGGTGACATCAGCACATTCCCGGCAGCGCTCCCGTGGGCACCCTGTTAGCTTTGCACTGAGTCACCCTTCAGCAAACAAGAACGATAAGAAGATGAATGGCAGCGGTCCAAGCAGCACAGATGCTGGTTTATTTTGAACTACAGAAACGATTTATGCGCTGGAGGAAGGAAACAGGCATCTCCTCTTATAAAGTCCCCTATTTCTCCCTCTTTCTCACCGTTTTCCTGCGGCAATCCCCTAGCACGTCACGCACCTTCTCTGAAGGTACCCTAGAAACAAGGAAGGGCCAAAACAAATATTTTGGTGAGAACTGAACGAAACCAAAGCTCCAGAGGAACAAGAAGAGGGTTTGTTTCATCGGAAAAGCAAACAACATCTTCACGAGCAAAATGCTATTTTCCCTCTTGAAAATGAGGCCAATGCGGTTTTCATTTGCAACACTAATTTGATGAATTCCAGCGGGTTAATGATATTGCTGTATTTAATTAAAGCAGTCCTTAGTCAGGCTGTGTCCCTCCTCCCTGGCAAGGGGCCGGTGCTTTGGAAGCACCACTGACCTCTAGCACTGGAGCTTGGCCTCTGGCCAGAAGCGTGGGACAGGGTGCTTTTATGGGCTTTACCACCCCATCCCCTTCTTTTGGTATCCACGGCTGGTCTTGGAGTGCCACCAAACCCTGGCAGGCACTGGGAATGGTGAAGCTGGTGTTGCTTTGCCCCGAGAACCGAGACATCTAATGACCATGGCCAAGATGTAGGCGCAGAGCCCCAAATCCCTATTTCAGTCCCAAATCTCTATTTCAGCCTTGAATCCCTATTTCAGTGCTGTTCTTCGCCAGGACAGTGTTTGTGCCAGACTAAGTCTGAAGTGGAGAGCTGATTGTCCACGGTATTTTCTCAGGCACACGGTGCCATTGAGCTTGGGTTGGGAAGCCGGAGGCAAAGGTTTTACATTCGGTGCTTGTCTGTCGAGACGCAGAGGAACATGGCTACACACCTGCGGTTTTTGCTCAGCCCTTCCCGAAACTTACTGACACCAAAAAGGAATCTGAGAGCTTTGGAAATCAGGTCAAGAGATAAAAGCCCTGGCAAGCTCTGAGCTGAGTTCCAGCTGTAGTCCCGATTTCTCTCCAGCCTTAAAATAACCCACGTACACTGGTTGCTGTTGCTTTGCCCAGTAAGTGTCTCCTGGAAGGTCCCGGGTGTGACGTAGCTGCAAAGCGTGAGTCACTGCTTGGGTAACCCGGCACGAGGTGTGAGCTCTCCGTCTCTGTATTTACCCTGCAAGCCTCACTTCTGACCTGGCTGTCACCTAAGTGCCTTGGTGATGACTTGGTGCTACACGACACCTTCCCGTGGTGCTGACCGAGCTGTGCCTCTGCGCCAGGCAGGGAAGCAGTGGTGGGAATGCTGATAGTGGAGAGTCGGAAGAGACCAGTAAATGTCAAACCTGGCAATGATGGTTCTGGCTTTCTTCTATGTCCTGAAAATGCCCGGCTTGCTGCACAGGCTCGGCCTGGCCTCTCCATGGGTTTATGGGCAGGAATATTGCACCATCCCCGGCTTTTGCAAACAGAGAAGATGCTCTGGCTCGTGGTGGTTAGTTTTCCAGTCCAATGCTGCATCCCCGCCTGTGGTCACAGTCTTTACCAAGCAGTCGTTTCTTTGCTTGGAAAGTACACGTTCTCCTTTCTCGTTTGAGTTTTCTGTGTTACTTAAAGTAGGAAGATAATAATAATTGACTACAAATCAGTGTGATATCCATCCAGCTTCCCCATCTCGTGTCATGTTAGCTGCTGCCATGCTAATTTGCCTGTGGGATACCTGCCAGGGAACCTGGTGGGTGAGTAGCATTCATGGGTATCCCGGACACGGGGATCCTTCTCAGGGACATACTGCAAGAGCAGTGCTTCAATTCTCATCCCGAAGTTTTCTCTTCATGCCATTAAGCTAAACCCCACATTGTTATGTTAACTGCATCTTCATTTTTGTAGGCACAATACATGAGGCATTTAACTCAGCGGAAGATAAAAATCTATTTTAGAAAGGGACAAACCCTTGTCTGTGTGATGAACACCATGGGAGATCGGGACAGGAGACTTGGAAAGGGGTGAGTTGTTCAGGTACATGCAAGCTTCTTCAGAAATAAAGACATTTTTTAAAGGGTTCAACCCAAACGACTCCATAGCTGTTAATATGTCTTTGATAATTTAGATTTGTGCACATACCCTTGGTATGAACATGCCTTAGTTTGGCTCAGCGGTCCTGGACACAGAGCACCAGAGGATGTCACCCAGCCATGGTGGCATCACAGCCTCTAGCAATGGAGCAACACAGCTCTATGGATCCCAACTGTCTCACCACACCCTCCATGGATTTTCCCTTCCAGCCCCTTCAAGTTCATGTGGAGGAAGAGTTTCCCTTGTCACAACCCAAGTCTGCATTATACATTCATGCATGTAAAGCATATACAGACTTGTAATTAAATTCTGGAATATTTTAAGTGCTTCTTGTAGTGATTCGAAGGTCTCGTAATTCAGCACAGCATATGCTGCTTTTATAGTAAGCTCGTTTTCTGACAGCTGCCTGCGTGGGTTTCCCGTACTATCCCCATCCTGCCATCAATGAGCCACACGCCAGGCACCGGCGGAAGGCGGGGAGCTGCAGGGACAGGTACCATTCCCGGACTGGAGCCAAGGGCATTCCCTTCTCTGCCCAGGCACAAACCCCTGGTGTTTCCTGGCGGTACTGCTAAGGTGAGACTCGGAAGGGTGTGAAGACTACAGAGCTCTGCCACAAGCGGTTTGATTGGAAAATCGTTGGAGGCTGGCATGAATTATGCCATCTCACAGGTTAGCGTGGGCTCCTTTGCCATGGTTACATGCGCCAGGAAGGGAAAATGAAAGGTGGTGGATACTCAAGTGCTATTTCTTCTCTTTTACGCCCAGATTGTTAACAAACCCAGTTTCCAAAGTTGTGGCAGG
>NW_010418467.1:13451-15917 GCF_000710305.1 Buceros rhinoceros silvestris | reverse complement strand
CTCACAGGCAGGCAGCACTCGTGACTGTGTGAGTACCTGATCGGAGTACCTGGTACACACGCCTCAGCTTCTTGTTTTTTCTCCTGGGAGAATCTCATCCTCACCGACCAGCTGGGAAACATCGCTACTTCTGCCTCTGTTACTGGGTCTGCAAAGATAACAGCTTCATCTTGGCTCCTTCTCAGGCCACCTTGTCAGTTTATAGGGCTTGTGCTCAGAAAAAATCTCTCCCGGGAGCAGCTGTGAGGGCAGGGATGCTCCTGTGGGACAGGGGACAGTGCTCTTGGAGCACATCGGTCAAGCCTGCCATTGCTGGTGGTACAGCAGCAAGGGGCAGAGAGGTGGTTCCTTACCGTGATCCTCAACCCATCTGTCATCGAGAGATGATGGTGTATGAGGGTGTTTGGCAGAGCTGCAATTCAGAATAATCCTATTGAATAATGTGATTAATAATAAATAACAAAAATAAATTGACTACCCAGGACCACAGCCTGTTTTGTGGCTCTTTGGGTACTAGGGGTGATGTCCCCCTGCATCCGACCACCCTTCCACAGCCCAGGGAACAGCCTCTCCCACATGGACATGGAGTAACTCCCTGATGCTAATGCACCCTTTAAACCATGGTGAAAGTGCCTGCAGCCAGGGGAGAGTGCTTTAAATACAACTGAAAATAGCACATAAAAATAAGCAGCACTCCCTGGGGTCACCCCAAAGAGCTGCACCATCGCGTGAGACCTGGGGACCTGCCCAGAGCATTCCTCACGCTCCCAGTTAAGCATCCTTCAGACTTCATGGTTTAGTGACTGGGGGGAGACCCTGACCCTTTCGTGGAGGCCGTGCTGCTCTCGCCCTTGCAGTTGGGGAAAAACCCTGTTGTTGTGTTTCTCCTCGGCGGCAGCTGGCTCAGCCCTGCGGTATTCGGGGCTGTCAGTCGCGGTGTCTCATTTCAGATGCTGTCATGGGATGGGCAGTGCAAGCCCTGAGCTGCAGCCAGCTCTTTCGGTGTGAAATTTTCCCATAGTTTGTCAGGAAACTCTTCCTAGACACTTTTTCTTGGAACAGACTGTTAACACCAAACAGAAATCTACAGGCTCCGGGCCAGGTTTCGCAACGCCTCCAGAAGCAACACGGGGACAGTAGCATCGCGCTTCAAAATCAAAAGTCAGACAGAAATGATAACCTTTGCGCTCCCTGGGTGTACAAACCCCGCCTTGCTTTTGCTCTGCAAGCAACAAAACTGGTATGAGGAAACCACGTGGGCTCAGCCAGCCCCCACATAACTTCTTTAACACAGTATCTACCACGAGGGATTGCTGGCTGCATGGAAGCTGCTGCTCTGGAGGGCTGGGAAGTCTCTGGAAACACAAAATGCTGGATGTGGTTTAACCCTCCCCGCGGCAGCTCGATGTACCCCTTTATCTCCCGGCTCCTGCGTGTCTAGGCTTTCCCCAGGAGCACGTCTGTCTGCTAGGAAGAGGAAGGAGGGGAAAAAGGGCAAAAAAATTAGCACATTTGGGGAAATAAAGTGGGAAAAAAGACTTTTAGGTGTCAGAATGAGATCCCGTCTGTGCTCTGGTGTAAGTCCACAGGGCACAGGGTGGGAGGAGGGGGACTTGGGGCTCTCAGGACTTGCTGCCCATGCCCAAGGCACGAGGATCCATCAGGAAGAAGTGCCCACTCTGTGCATGGTATGAGGATGTCACGGCTTCCAGAAGCTGCTTTTTGCCTCCCCAGCCCTCACCTTTTTGTTCAAGTTCAGCGGTGGCTGAAACAATAGTTGTTGTTTTTTCCTGGTCAGGAACCACTCCCGCACACTGATATTTGAAAATACGTGTCTGGTTACCCTGAGGAGTTCTTGTTGTGTGTGTGTGTGTCTGAGGAAGAGAAAAGCTGCGGTGAGTGGGGAGGGCTGCGGATATATTTAGACACGCATGTCTTTGTCTGCGGATACTTGTCCCAGAAGAATTTTCGGTTCGTACCCGCCTCGGTGCATCGCCTAGGGACTGAATCAGCTCTCGTTTGGGTGACACGCAGACGAAGAAGATATGAATGTTACCAGACCAAGTAATACATTTATAAGCAGAATAAGCCAAGCAAAAAAATATTTCAGTCTGGCATGAAAATGCTTGAAAGGAGCTCAGGCTGGGTGGATGCAGTGGAGTAGGTGGCTCAGCACTGGCTGGGCCAGACTGTGGGAGGGCGACCGTCCCTCCTGGATCCCATGGGCTGGTCCAGCCACCACAGAGCAGTGACTGACCTGGCTTCCAGGACAGGTTTTTGCAAAGGCAAAGCAGCTGTGTTGCTTTGCAGGACAAGTCTTTGCAAGGCCAAAGCACATGGATGTGTTTATGTATATAGAATCATGGAATCGTGAAATCATAGAATCTTGTTGGTTGGAAAAGCTCTTTAAGCCCATCAAGTCCCCCCGGTCCCCAGCACTGGCAGGTCCCCCCTGCCCCCCGTCCC
>NW_010418467.1:10251-13430 GCF_000710305.1 Buceros rhinoceros silvestris | reverse complement strand
TCCCCCCTGTCCCTCAGCAGCACCTCCACACGGCTGGGAAACCCCTCCAGGGATGGGGACTCCACCACTGCCCTGGGCAGCCTGCGACACGCCTGCACAGCCCCAGCGGGACAGAAACGGCTCCTCAGGGACAACCTCAACCTCCCCTGGGGCAACTGGAGGCCGGTTCCTCTCATCCTGTCACTTGTTCCTGGGGAGCACAGACCGGCCCCCCCTTGCTCCACCCTCCTGTCAGGGAGTTGTCAGAGCCAGAAGGTCTCCCCGGGGCCTCCTTTGCTGCAGGCTCAGCCCCGCCAGGTCCCTCAGCCGCTCCTCAGCGCATTGTGCTCCAGACCCTGCCCCAGCTCCGCTGCCCTTCTCTGGACACGCTCCAGCCCCTCACGCGTTCATTCCCTATCAACATGAGCATTCTTTTCATCCACTTCATGAAATTCCCTGCTGTTACCTTTCTTACCACCTGCGCTGACCCAACTCCTGCATCCCCAAAGCCACGGCAGCTCCTTGGTACCCAGCAATGCTCAGTGCCCAACGCCCATCACCATCTCTGCCCCGGGCTGCAGAGGTGCACTGCTTCCTGACCAAGACATTTTGGTGAGGTAGAAAATGCTCCGGCTCTTTTATTTACTGTGAGGAAGCCCCTTGCAGAACCGGGTGAGTTTGTCCTCTATCACTCCATGGATCATCAGTTGACTTTTGGTGGTCTTTGAGCTGAAGCTCATTTTAACATGCATGAAATGTGTGTTTGAGTGCTCTGCCCTGAGTCTCTTCTTTAATTAACAAGAGATGGAGGAGGAAGATGCGTTTCCAATTCTCTGCCGTACCCTTTCACTGCAGCCTGTTGGGTATTTTGTATCCACCGCCAAATTATTCATGCGTTAGGTATCTTCACCGCGTCAGCTTTACAAGGAACTCATGGAACATAAACATTCTGCACTCCAGAGAGGTTTTTATGGTGTGGTTTCAGGGTACTTAGCAAGCACTTAATCTGGGGCAAGCTGTGGCTTCTTGGCAGAGCTGAGCTCCCTGGGAAGGGATGTGCAGGTGACAGGGACCCGCAGAGCCCGTGTGAGGGGTGGCTGTCCCGCAGCATTGCCACGGGAGCAGCCCCTGCCCTGCAGCAATAAACCCAGAGGTTTGCATTTTATTAATGTACTTAATGCCTCTTTGTAGGTAGTTTTAATAGCCACAAAATTTAACGAGGAGCCATTAATTGCAGGACATTCAGAGAGCATCTCTGGTCAGCGAGCAGTGAAGGAGTTGTGAGATGTTCCTAGCCAGGACAGTAGCACATGGGGTGAGGGAAAACACCTGGGAGGAAAATATGGGCAGAAGATGAGAATTGGTGACTTAAGGCAGGGCATATTCATTAAATATAATAGAGGAAATGCTGGCAAAGCTGGTTTTGCATTGGAGACAAAGTTAACTGAGATCTAAATGTTTTACAAAAAATACATATATATACAGATATATGTTGTTCAGATGAAAAATACTGGCAGGATGGAGGAGGTTAGGTACTCCTGGGGGCTCAGGCTGCCCTGGGAAGGGGAGGGAGGGTCAAGGGGGATAAAGGAGGCAGGGACCACCCTTTGGGCTCATTCATGCTTTGGAAATGCTCCATGCAGGCGAGGGTATGGGATGGTGATTTTATTCCAGCAGTGCAGAGTAGAGCCAGGCTCCTGCCAAGGCAGCGGAAAACTTGTGCTTGAAGCCTCCTAGTGCAAAAGCATTTCAACAATCTTCTTCAAACCGCCTCAAAATGTTTTCCTAAGTCTTGTTGGGCTGGAACAAAGCTGACCAGGCTGCCATAAATGCCTCTGAGACGGGAAGCTGTGCTGGGCACACTGCCAAGCAAACCTGCTTCCTTCGCTGTCCCAGCAAATTCCTAGTCTGGAACATGAAGATGATTGATGCTTCTACATTTAATTGAGAGGCATCATCCTGCTCCCTTGATGCTATGTGGAACGTAGCGTTTTAGATTTAGTTGTTTCCTTGGCCACCTTGCCTCCCCGCAGCAGGCTACCCACCAGGTCCCTGTGGATCAAACATACCTTTTGTCATTTCTCATGTGTCTCTTCAAAAACTCGGGGTGCAGGACAAAATCTGCTGCTTCTGGGGAGCATCTGCTGAAGCCTCCAACGCATTGCTTCTGCCAGGTACACCTGGATGTGTATTAAGAAGCTATGAAAAACCATTTCTGCTCCTGCCTCCACAGCACTGACCTCCCAGAGCAGCCACTGTGCTGGTCACAGGGGGGAAGGATTGAAGGTGCTTTTGGGGATTCCTCCAAAACCTGGATGGCTCCGTCCTGGGTCTCCCTCCCAACTGCAGCAGCAATAAAGCCCCGGGGTTTGCAGTACCATGAGTCCTGAGTCACTCCCAGAACAGGGTGCAGGGTACCCTGGAGCATCCACAGCAGGTGTGATGTTGGGGCCATGCATGGTCCTGCCCGGGTTCTCTGTGCTATCTCACTCAGCTTGTCTGAAACTGGCCCAAATTCATCGGAACATCATGGAGACGTGGAGCTCAGGGAGGGGGACCACTGTGGGGTGGCACTGATGAAGGGAAGTGGCATTGTTCACTGAAATGTTTTTTTTTTTTCCCTTGTGGATGAAAAATCCAACTTCCTTCCCACTTTTGTACATCTCCACTTCTGTGAACCTGGATTCTACTTTTTAAAATAACTCTTACACAAGCTCGGTGTCCTAAAATATGCACCTAACCTACATTTATCAAGGTCTCTACCGAAGATGTCAACCTGCAGCTTAAGGAGCAGATTCCCTGTAGCAGGACACCACTGGGGGTTGATCTGCTTCTGGAGCAACCTGCTGAGAAGCAGCAGGGCTGCAGAAGGTGAAGCAATGCATTCTTTTTTTTTTTCTTAGGATCAAATCAGTAATTGGAGCTTGTCATGAAATTCAGTGTTTGGTTTTGGTTTGGGGATACACGTGCAGACATTCAGGGACTTGCCCAAACCACAGAAGTGCTGACTCCGCTGGTTAATCCCCCAGGAATGGCCTGCCATGAAATTCCTGGGCTTTCTGCATCCCGTCCAGCAGCAAACTCAGCAGTAGCCCAGGCTCTGCAGAGGGCGACAACTAAAAATAAGCCCTTCATAACCTTCAAAATGAAGTGCTAAGAATTGGAAAATGTGTTGAATATGTCTCTAGAAATACGGGGGG
>NW_010418467.1:2360-9960 GCF_000710305.1 Buceros rhinoceros silvestris | reverse complement strand
CGCTGGCACAGTTTGCCTGGAGAAGCTGTGGAGTCTCCATCGCTGGCAGTGTTCAAGGTCAAGTTCAATGGGCCTTTGAGCAGCCTGCTCTAGTGGAAGGTGTCCCTGCCCATGACAAGGGGTTGGGACTAGATGATCTTTAAGGTCCCTTCCAGCCCAAACCAGGCTGTGTTTCTGTGGTTCATTCTAATGCTGGAGGTCTCCTAGACCCTGGTGTCCCATGCCAACAAGGCAGTCATCTGAGGACCCAACTTTCAGAGCCTCTGTGTCATGCAGCTGGTGGGAAGCCAATGTCCTTCTAAAAGCTATGTGGCTCCCCAGAATGGAGATGTGATGCACCCCAAGCCCAGATGCAGCAGCATGTGGCATGGGGAGGTGAGCATGACAGAGTTTAATGGCCCTGCACAAGGTTTCAGTGCCAGGCACACGGTCTGGAACATCTGAAAGGTGTCACCTCCCCGGACAGCTCTCAAGGGTCCATGAAGCAGCAGCTACTCATGGTCAATCTGGTGTATCTGGGACAGAACCCCAGTACTCCTTCCCAGTGTCCCCAACCAGCAGCACCAGACAGGGGTTCAGTTATGAAGGGGAGCCGTGAGCGTCAGCTTGCAATGAGTGCGTCTCATTTTCACTTCCCACATTTGAACTCAGATTTCCAGAGGTGAAAACACTCATTTCTGAGTATTTTAAGGCCCTGTTGAAGAGGTTTATGAAGCATTTTCACCCAGACTGCGGGGAAGAAATGCAGCCTTGTGAAGAGGAACAAAGAAGTTCAGTCTCCGAGGACTGATGAGCATATCCAGAACATGATGGGTTTATCCAGGTCACCTTTTTCATTCCCACCCAGTAAGGAAATTAATGAAGCTCCTGGAGTTATTACCTCTAATTCTAATTATGACCTATTAAAGGAAATAAAGCTTTAGTAAAGCACGAGGCATATTATGCTGACGAGCAAAGGTGCGTGGTGCTCAGGGGTTTGTCTTAGCGATTTGGACTCCCACTTGGGAGAGAGGAATTACGGGGTTTGATCCCTGCCCCAAGGACTGCTCTGCATTTTATTGGGAGAAATGTAGCATGTGTAGTACTGACACTTCAGACAAATGGTGATTGGGTAATTAAAGGCCGCCTGATCTAACTTTATTTTAAAAAATGGATGAGGCAAGGAACTGTTGCTGTTACTGAGGTAAGTGGGAAATGATATGAAAGTGGAGCAAAGGTGAAACAAAGGTTAATTGAGGCTGACTTCAGTAAGATGATGGATTTCTTAGACAAAGGAAATGTAGGAGATTGCATCTGTCTGGGCAGGGAGGAGGTGGGACAAGGAGGGAATTTTAAATGGAAGAAAGAAACTGGGCAAGGGCAGGTGGCAGCCAGAGGAGAGGAGCCATTTCCTTCAAGATCCGCATGGAACCCAACGTTGTTCACTGTTTTCATTAACGACCATAACAAGAAAAAAAAGAGTGGGAGGTTGCTGATGAAATCTGCTGATGGGACAAATGTAAGGGGAAACATCAATACCTGAAGGGTCTTGAGGGCTGAAATAACGGAGAGGAGAGGAAATTCAGTAGTGTAAAATGCACTCGGGATCTCACAACGAAGACTTGAGCCATGTGGTAAGTGTGTGTCGGTTCAAAATGATTAAGAAGGGTTCTGCCCGGTCAGGGGGGATGAAGACCTCCCAGGAGATGCACAAGGCTCGCACTAGCCCTCACCTGAGATGTTGTTCACAGCTCTGCTCAGGCATGTTCAAGAACAAATGAGCTCTCCTGGTGCAGGACAGACTACGGGAACTTGATGCATTTAATCTGCCAAAATCTCAGCAAAGCGTGAGAAAACCTGACTGCTGTCTGTGAAGGTGTTTAAGGGCCAGGTACTGGGCAGAGGCAAGAAGTGCTTCAAGTTGTGGACAAGCGGGAGCTGGAGGAACCCTTCAAGATCTGAAATAAAAACCACTACAGCAGTGAGGTTTCAAAGAGCAAGACGCTGTTTTGGTGGCCAGTTGTGAAAGTTAAGAAGCTGGCCCTGCTCAGGAAGGTGGATGACTACATTCTTAGGGGGAGAAGGAGACTATTTGATGTGGTGCCTGCAGGAGCAGAGGACTCCATGATAAACCTGAGGAGCTTTCAAGTCAGACCGGAAAAACCTGAGATCCTGCCACCCACCCTTGTAGCCGATCCGATCACTGCGTGTGATAAGCAGCACGCAGAAGGAGGAGGAGTGTGCAGAAGGGCTTGATGTTGTCGGGGATTTATTTGTTCCCACAGCCAGCTGGGTGCAGATGAGATGGCCACCTAGAGATTTGAATAATCATCTTTCTGAGCCTCCTGTAGTGGGGCACAGCCATCCTCCTCCTCCTCCTGCAGCAGCATCCGAAGGGCTCAGGTTTTGGTGCCGAGGGTCTCAATAATGGTGTTTTCTGAGACTGGGAAAAAAAATGGAAGAATTTATTGGTGATAAAACTATTAGCGATCACTTTGTTTTTTCCCATGGTTTTTGCCACAGCAGCCAACCAGATCAGAGGAACAGGATTTGGAAATACTGATTACTTAGGGCAGTCAAAGATTTCATCATGACTTGAGGCTAGTCTGCAGCGTGGATGAAATGCCAAGAGCCAAGTGCCAGGAGTGGGGACCAGGGAGGTGTGAGGCTCAGAGTCTAGGGCTTGGGAGACGCTGACAATTACGTTAAAAACCTATAAACCAAACCTATCTCCTACCTCCGCTCACTGATTATTTGAAATCAGCTTAAATGCTGTTGAGTTAATTAGGCTGAGTCCTGCTGCTTTGCTCCGTTCAATGGTTGTCTTTTCCCATTCAAAGGGAAAACAGACCAGATCGATTCGCTGCTAAAAGAGCCAGTGAGCGGTTGATGACAGTGCTTGAGGATGCATACAGCTGCCTTAGGATGGTGAGGGGAAGGCAGAAGGGTGTCCTGCTTAATTCCACAGCTCCTCCCCATGAAAAGCAGCTTGGTGAGCATCACCAAGCCAAGTGGCATCCCACAGCCCCACGCCTTCTTTTCCCTTTTCAGGGAGGAACAGAAAATCCTTCTCTCTCCACAAGCAAAATTACACACTTAACAGTGGCCAGTCCTTTGGTAGAAGTGCAAAATCAATAGAAGCATTATTAAAACTCCAGTGGCATGAATACTTTTCAGTTGATAAGCATTCAGCTAATACTGAGTTTAGGTGTCTGATAGGTGGTACTCAAAACCTGGGCTCCCAGGCTGGCTGTGCACAGGAGCATGTCGCTTCCCCTGTCCCCCCTGAGGGACCATGAAGACGACACACACAAATAGCGATGTATTTCTTGTGTCTTCAGATGCTCTTTTATTTTCCCAGTAGTAAAAACAGTGTGGGTGTCTGCTGGATCTCCCGCAGCCTCTGCAGTGTTTGCTGGGGACGGCCAGTGCTTCTGGTGCAATGGAAACACTCAGATGCTACCTGAGCAGATGCTGACAAGCTCCCAGGTACCTGTGACTCTTCCCTTTGCAAAACACACTGTTGCTCTGTAACACAACCCCCAAAACGCTTTGCTGGGTGACAGAGAACCGCACCAGCAAAGCCGTGTTGTCCCTCAGACACACCATACATGAAAGTGGTCAATGGCCAGGGGTGTGTTCCACCACAACCCCCTCTCTCTCCCTGTTCAAGCTGGAGTGGAAAAATAAACACCAACCGCTGCATTAAAATGCAAAGTTAAATGAAATCCTCCGCTCCTTTTAGCTTCATGAGGAGGGTCTTGCATTTGGCAAATTAAGAAGAGCCAATCAAAATCACACATTAATTAATCAGTAACAGTAAAAAACAGCTATTAAAACAGCTTTTAACTTTTCCAGACTGAGTGCAGTGACTGCAGATCATACGGTGCTCAATGGAGTTTAGGGATGAGCTGTAATTTCTGCATATTTATATACCAACGGCTGAACTGCATCTTTCAATTTTTAAGCCTGTGGCTTTCAAGCCACAACAATCCCAGCTCTGAAAACCCTCTGATTCAACCCAAAACAACGGTGGGCACAGCACTGGGTGAGGAGGAATCTCAGCCGTCACTTTTTCCCCCCGATAGATGGAAGTTGCTGTGGCGATGGAAGGGATCGGAGGGCAGAAAGCAGCGGGTAGCAGCGGGCAGGTTCATCAGCGGGTCTGGGGATGCTAAATGCCCGCTCTCCCGGCTTGGCTCACCTCTGCCTGGCAGGGGCTGCTCCTCTGGAGGTGGGCAAGCCAAGCAGTTTGGTTATGGTTAGGGCATTGAAGCGGTGACACAACAAGGCAGCACTGTTTGCTGGTGGCCACAGATCCACCTTGGCTGGTGGTCAAAACCCTCCAAATCAAAACAGCCCAACATACTCGGGAGCCACAGCAGCGAGGCCAAGGGCTGCCAGCTGCACCCACCTCTGCCCCAGAGGATGCTGCTATGCCCCCAAATCCTCCCAAAGGCTGTGGGGATGCGCAGAGTGGGGTCCGGTTAGATTTTGGCGATGCATTTGCTAAATAAGTAAAACAAATCTTTGCAAACACGTCAATGGCCGCACCAGGGAGCCAGGGCTGAGCCCAGCAAGAGGAGGGGATGGAGAGGAGGGAGGTGGGGTGCCACCAAAAGGAAGAGACCTCTGTCATGCAGCGGGCATGTGCCAGAGCTCTGCAGACATCATATGGTACAAACCCACGCTCAGCTCAAACATCACCTGAGCCCAGACACACACACATACCTAAGGGGTGGATTCCTGCATATACTTTGAGTCTAAAATAAATACCTTTAAATAAAAAACCACCTGGATGTGATGTTTCTCCACAGCAGAAACGTAATGACTATTCCCCACAGTGTTATTCTGCTTCCTTGCACAGCCTGACCTAGAATAATAACCGTATCGATGAATTTTAAATTAAGATACATTGGCTGTCACGCTCGATTAGCAGAGTGCGCAGAGTACCCTTTAATTTGGAATAAGAAGATTATCCAGATACGTGAGTGCCGACAGACCTCCACGAGGAAAGGGCTGCCACAAAAACTAAGAAGCCACCAGATTACTGCAGCAAGGCTCTGTCTGCCAGAAGCCTGGGGCTATTTGGGGTGGCTGGGAGGCGGACCACGAGGCTGCGGTCTTGGCTAGTGATGGGAGAGCTTGTCCACGCAGTTCCCGGTGGTCTCCTTTATTATAATCTCTTCTGGTTTTTATTATAAATAACATTTATTTAATAACGTGATGAAGAATTTCATGACTCTTGGTAAATATTCTGCATCTGGAGGTACCTGCAACGAGCGCAGCCCGATATAACTATAAAATCCTGCATTCCCCTGTGTTACAGAAGCCCTTTCCACAAAAAAAAAAATGCCTTTATATTTAAAGCACAGACAGCAGCAGCCATGCCCGGCTGATATGCCGCATGCTCTCAGCTCACCTTCTCAATGCCACTGTCCCTGACGAGGGAGAAGAAGTCGCCGGCGGGGGGAGGTTTAGCCCTTGGCGGGATATACTCGCCGGAGCTGATATTTAGACAGCAGCAGCCATGCCCGGCTGATATGCCGCATGCTCTCAGCTCACCTTCTCAATGCCACTGTCCCTGACGAGGGAGAAGAAGTCGCCGGTGGGGGGAGGTTCAGCCCTTGGCGGGATATACTGGCAGGATCTGTTATTTCTGCTAATTTATTTCCAATCAGCTCTTCACAAGATGGATTTCTGCCTGCAGAAAGGCTGGGAACACCGCGCAAAGCCGCGATCTGGCTGTGGGAGAGCAGATTGCAACGGAGTTAGAGAGAAAAAGCCAGCTCAGTAGCTCTGTGCCGGGTGGCCGGGGAAGGGGTATTCCACCCCCAAAGGCTTCCTGTCAAAATTTGGGAGTTTAAAACTCTCCAGCCCCAACAGGAAAATACAGTGTTTTCATTAAACTTTTCTGTCATCCAAATGAAAAACTCGAGGCTCTTTTCTTTGTATCTCCTTCCCCAGCTGCTTAGTGAAAAAGACCCCAAATATCATCAAATTGCATCAGAAATCTAAGCAAATGTATCAATATTAGTTTGTCAAGAAACCGTGATAAAAAGGAGATGAAAAATACGTTTATGTGCCTTTTCCTCTCTCCTGATTACTGGATCAGGCCTCCAAGTCCCTTACTGAAGGACCTTCCTCAAAGACAAGCAACTCTTCTTGCTCACTCGCCGAGAAACGCGGTAGTTCAGAAGCATGTCTGTCTTTCCATCTGCCAGTGCACACCCCGCCGTCATCACCATAAGTTATCCCAGATGGAGAGAAAACTGGAATTCCCCGGGGCTGGCGCGGCAGCGTTTGGGCACTGCAGATGCCGGGCACCGGCAGCGGTGCGGATTTGCACCGGCAGCAACTCTGCCACCCGCACGCAGAAGACGAAGTCAAGAATATAAGCTGGCAGAAGATGTTTCCATAAAGGGAATTTAATGTGGTGGTTCCATCTCTGGTGGCAAAGCCGGGGTAGGTAAATGTGGGAGGATCCCGGGAGCCGGGGAGAAGCAATGCGGTGCGAAGGTGCTGCAGTTCATCTGGAAGGCAGCGGGCAGCGCTTTTCTTTGTATTATTTATACGTCACAAGGGTGACCTGTGGAACAGTGTGTAGGGTCAGACAGGAAAGGAAAACCCCAGGTTACAAGTCATTTTGAAGGTATGACCTGCAGGGTGTGAAACGGGAGTTCATCCTTCTCCTCAGGTCGTAGGGCTTAAAAACTGCTATGAGTATTTTCTATAGTCGCATTTAAAACAGCATCTTGGATTCAGCTGGGGTTTGTGATTTTTGCTTTCGATGCTGAGAAAAGTAGAAGGAAATTTGGGGGTTCTGGGGTCAGAGAGCACTGGTGTGGCGGTTGCGCTGGGGGTGAGGAGCAGAGCTGTCTGCAGGCTGGGGATGCTGCAGGATTGCCTGGCGCCTTCAGACATCCCCAGAAGCTGAGATAAAACCTCTCTTGGGAGCATTTCTAGGAATGTGAATTAAACGTGGGCTTGCAAGGGAAGCCTTTAATTCAGGTCAGCAGAGCTGCCCCGGCCACCGCAGAGCAGCTCTCAGCAGACTCTCTTCTTTTCCCACCAACTCACCATAAAGTCATGAAGGGTTGGTGTTTCTGTCCCGGGCTTTGGCAGCAGCCCGTCCCGTAGCTGGAGCAGTGCTAGTTAACCCAGGGACTCATCCACCTCTGGGAAGATCAGGCCTATTTTGGGAGCAATGGAAAGGTGTCCTCACTAATTCCATCCCTAACTAGCAGAGGAGAGATGCGTCAAGGGGAAGGTGAGGGCTGAATCCAGAGGATTTGATCAAATTCAGGAGATATTTTAAGCATGTCCCCCCTCGATACCTCCTGTTTTGCAGAGGTGTCTGAGTCTTTGCTGCTATTTATCTACCACCACAGTGGAGCTACCCCACAGCTGAATCCCATCCACTATGGAAATATTTATTTTTAAAAAGGATATTAATATTAATGTCCATATTCGCATGTGCCATCGAATACAATCAACAAACCTGACCGTACTATCGCCCAAGAGATATTCTGCACTCGGAGGAATATGGCCAGGGCAGCCGTTCCTGCCCCTGGGCAGACGTTGGATGTCTCAAGCATTACACTCCTATTCTCGCACAGCA
>NW_010418467.1:0-2318 GCF_000710305.1 Buceros rhinoceros silvestris | reverse complement strand
GGCAGCCGTTCCTGCCCCTGGGCAGACGTTGGATGTCTCAAGCATTACACTCATATTCTCGCACAGCATCTCCCCGCTGACTGAGCTGCTCTCGAGATGATTTTCTGCCCCCTTCCGATTCATGAATAATGTAGTGACGGGCAGAGTGTCTGACGAGAGGTGACAAACGAGCGTCCTCGAACACGGCGCGGGCAGACAGGATCCCATCAGCTTTCCACCCGCACACTCCGCTCCTGATCACCCCTTCAACAGCTTCGGGCTTGGCTGTTCGTCTGCGAAGGACAAGAAAATATCAGCTTGGAGAAGCGTCCCTGAATGTAAAAATCAGCATTATCTCCCTTTCAGGAGCTGCTGCCAAGAAGCAATCACACCAAAATGATTTTTCACTTCCCATTTACCCCGGCCCACAGTTCAGATTTCTCTCTGTAAAACCAACAACGCATTTACTGAGGTTTGCAGCATTTCTCCTGGTTTTATGGTGTCATAAAATAAAATGGGCCTGGTCTTCCTCTGATATGAATCAACGTGGCACCACTCAGCAGCTCACTGCTGATGTACACCCAGGGACAGCCTGGCCTGACACACTGCCCCGTTGCATCGCCTTTCCCACCCCTGCCCTGCCAAGGAGACCAGCACAAGTGTGACCTGCTGGTTCCAGGACACCTGGTCCCTTAGCGCCTTCTTCCCCATCACACCCATTGGGTTAGAGAGAGGAATTTGGGGCTGTCAGTCTGCTATCTTGTTTGCTTGCCTTATTTTGAAGCTGCTTGTCCAGCTTAAAGGTGCAAGATGGGTTGCACCAAGCTCAGCGTTGTGTGTTAACGCTGGGGAGGGTCTGGAGCATCGCAGCAGAAGCACACTGCACTGCTGCAAAGGAGGATGCTGGAGCGAAAACCTCCCCGGAGAGCAACAGAAACCATCACAGAAATCCTCCGGAGAGGATGTTTTTTCCAGAAGGACCGTCCCACGCACATTCACGGCTGTGTGGAGCTGATGCAGCTGTTGGCACACAACCGCAGCTCATCTCGGATGCGTTTTTCCTGCCTGTTCACTGCCACATAAATATTGACGCATACCAGGAATGCGGCAGCAGATATGACCTAGAAATACACTTTAAATTATCGGAGCTCTAAGGACAGGAAAGTACATTTGTATCATAAATGCACCTGATCATGTCGTTGTATCTGCTCTCTTAAAACGATCCACACTCAGCAGGTTTACACCTGAGTGAACAGAGGTTTGAGTTAATGCGTGAAGAACGTCCCTTTTCCCTTCATTCAGCATGTCGCTGCGGTGAGTAAGGATGACTCGTGTGGTGCTTTGCAGTAAACTCCCTTGTCTCTCTGCTCTGCAATTGTACCTCTCTCCTGCAATGGCCAACATGGGGCCATAGTTCCCGGGTGGGATGTGGCAGAGGAAGATGTGTTCGAGCAGAAGGAACCTCCCAAAGACCCCCGGCCCGCCAAAAGCTGGTGCCCATTCCATCACCCAGCTCCTCATCTCACGGGCGAAAGCAGAATTAACACCAGAGTTGTAAGCAGGGAAAAAATCCCCCATGGGTGGGTTGTCTCCAAAGAAGAGTTGCCGCAGTGAGGATGAGCAGCCAATCCGAAGTCACCTCGAGCAGGGGCAATGTGGCAGGCAGCTGCGCTCTTGTGTAAGGCACTGCTGTAAGCCTTTAGGGCTCCAAACTGCACACCGTTACTGACCCGTGCTTAGAAATCCTGCAGTTACTCCAGCGAGGCCTCTGCCAGCTTTCAGTCACGGTTCTGGGGAGGGGAAGAGCATCTGCCGGGACTCGCTGTCTGACATCGCTCGGTGCTGCGGCTGTGGTTTACACTACCTGCATCCGCTAATGCAGTAACGGGATGACTTCATTTTCCCCATGACATTTCAGATGAGTTTGGTTTTGCACTTTGCACCCCAAAACCAGACCTCGTTTTTCTCTGTTCTAGGATGGCCTTACTTCTGCCAATCTGTGACAAATCAGCCAGTCCATGCGGATTTTCTTTTATTTCAGCCCAACTCAATTCATTCCTGTTGTTGACTTCTCCCTGCAGTTTGGTGATGTGAGCAACCACAAGCTCTGAAAGAGAAGCCAGACCAGCCCGGCAAACAACGGAGGATGAGCCTACTGCACAACTCAAGCTACAAAGGGGAGGGGTGGGCAGCTCCACATTCCCCTGCCGAGTTCCTGGTGAGTAAATCCAGTTGAAGGTGAGCTGGTGAGCACCAGCTTCTCCATCAGCCACAGTGGTGTGGCCCACTCCAGGCACTAGAGCTGTGGTGGGATGGAGAAATGGCTTTGGGGGAGATGC
>NW_010418466.1:168890-171078 GCF_000710305.1 Buceros rhinoceros silvestris | reverse complement strand
TCATTATATATTATATTTATAAATAACAATATTTATTTATTATAATAAATTATGACAATAATTTATAATATATTTAACTTTCTCTTTGTCTCAGACTGGCTGTACTTGTTATATTTGTCATATATAGGATAACATCCTGCATGCGGTGGTACCATCTCAGCATGTGGTTTAGACAGTCCTTGCAAACTAACTGTGTAAAGGCTTGTAAAGACATGTTTGGGGGGGAAAAAAAGAGAGGAAAACTTGGCACTGCAGGATTTGGTATTGGGGATTTAATAGAAGACTTGTTTCTCTGAGGCAGGACTGAACCACAGTACGAGCAGTTAGAGCACAACATGCGACTGGACACGTAGTTTTCCAGAAGAAATTATGTAAAACTGGAAGCCCTGACTACTTATTTCATCTTGTGAAAAAACAGGGTATTTCCTCTGTTATCCTGGATCTATTCTATTTATCACCTGAAACATCTCCCGGGGGATTTGGCTGCCTGATAAGTAGTTTAAAAATTGGGGAAAAAAAAATTTCCCTGGCAGCAAGATCGATGTGGTATGCAGCAGCTATTTCCTTTTGTCTTTTTTACCATCTCCAAGGTTTAGGTTAAATAAAAATAAGGGCATGATTTAAAAGCATCTTATCTACGAGTTCCGAACATCCTCACAATTTTTGGATCTGGTACCGGGACAACTGTGATGCTGAGAGGACCAACTCTTAGACCACCTGCAGAAAGAAGGGGAGAACTTTGGTCTTCATAAACGGAAGTCTCTGCAAGGGGTGAGAGAGAGTCTAAGAAAGGAGATGCTCCCAACCAGCAGTTCTCTGAATTGCTGTTTGACACTGAACAATAAACAAACTAGATACATAATGTTGCTGGTGCATTATTTGGGATGGGGTAAAGAAAAGAGGGTCTTAAAATCTCTGCACCCTCACACACCCTTTTAAAGTTTAAAACCAACATGGCTTTTCTCTTGAAAATTCGAAGTATAATCCTTTGGCTGTGCTGCCGCCTTCTCTATCTCCTAGTAAGATATTATATATAATTTGAAAAGATCCCTCTGGATGAAATGCAACGTACAATTGATTTATTCTGATGCTACCAAGTGATGCTAACACAAATAACATCAAACAAAAGGACAGTTATGAATATATATTCCAAATTTGTTATATTCATAGAGCAAACAAACACAAATGGAAAAGCAGCAGCAAATTATAGCACTTGCAAAAAACAATATTAAAATATAATTGAATACAGAAAAAATATTTTAATTAACAAAACAAATCAAATGGAAAAGATTCCTCAAATAAAGCTTTAAAAGTGAGTCTGTGTGTGTTTGACTGCCATGACTAATTATCTACCCATGTAATGTGTGTTCAATTTGGGCTTATTTAAATAGCAGAAATGCTCATTAGCTGCAGTATATCTGTGAAGCTTCAATAAACAGTTTAATGGTTTTTATGTTTAACCAATTTCATAAGTTCCTGTAATTTTAGCTTTAGTAGCTCATTAATGTTAGTTTTGATATCCATCTTACAGAATTCCTTTACTGTGAACAGTAGCACTTTTTCCAGAAAAATACAAATATACTGTGACTTTCTTAAACTCAAATGTAAAACTACAGCCGTCACATGCACCAATAAACTGATTAACCGCTGACAATGCCCAGTCTAAATGCCCAGCAAATAAAGGCGGGCACAATCATGCTTCCCACAGTCTCTGCCCCACTAGAGTAGTGATCCAGGATTAAGAAGTGGTTTGACCGTATAAAGCTGAGTCCAAATATGCTAGGAGAGACTCGTGCTGCATGCTGGCACCAACTTTGTTTTCTGCCTCTCATGAACAAACAAATATGTACCGGGTGAAAGAGCAGAATTTCTGCTCTGGGTTAACAGGGCTTTGGAAGTCATCAGGAAGCCACTTTGGGACAGTTGAAATCGGTAATCATCTGAAGTGGTTTGACCGTATAAAGCTGAGTCCAAATATGCTAGGAGAGACTCGTGCTGCATGCTGGCACCAACTTTGTTTTCTGCCTCTCATGAACAAACAAATATGTACCGGGTGAAAGAGCAGAATTTCTGCTCTGGGTTAACAGGGCTTTGGAAGTCATCAGGAAGCCACTTTGGGACAGTTGAAATCGGTAATCATCTCAGGATGCGGAACTGCTGCACTCAAACTCATTCTGTAAGCCTATCT
>NW_010418466.1:158338-168723 GCF_000710305.1 Buceros rhinoceros silvestris | reverse complement strand
CTACCTATTTCACTAGGAGTTTTTTGAATCTATATAAATTTCAGTCTTATATAACAAGTTGGTAGAAAGACTGTTGGCTAAAAGTCTATCCTGTGGGTGCAAGGCAGATGCTGTGCTACCAGGGAGACACCAGATCACCCCCCCGAGCCTTCCCAGCTGGGTCGTCCCAGCCACCTCTCTTCCTCCCTCCTAGTCTTTAACTAGACAGTCAATGCTTTGATGCTCTGAGGCTGAAGTTACCTAATTGTCTGAGCAGGCTGTATGAAGAAACGCAATGCTCCTCGCAGGTTCACTGGCTTCTGTGCCACTTAAAGTATTTGCACAAAGGGAAAGTAAAAGCTTTTTCACTTATGAACTCAGAGGTCTGCAAGCTTTTTCACTTTTTCCCTAGCAAATGCTTCTCGGTCTATAGTAATAAATATCAAGTAGGAGTGAGTTAAACAATAAAATTGTAAACTACTTGGGCAAATTTATCTTTGCTGTATGTCAAACTGTATGGGGGTGGGAGGCAGTAGTTACACTCTAGAAAGCCTTCTGGGGTTTGCTGCTGCAGTTTCCAAGAAAGATGACAGTTGTATTAAAAGGAAAAACAAAATATCTGAAAGTTGTGACTGATTCACAGAAATAGAATCTTGCCCTTTGGTTATGATGTAATGGCTAGCTACTCCCAAAAGCTTTGTAAAACATATTTTTGCTCACAAACAGTCTATTTCCGGGGCTTTTTGAAAAGGTCCTATTTGGAGTTCGCTTGAATATTTTTGCATTCCCCTTTTTTGACTCTCCGGGAAAATAAAATAGACATTATCACGCTAAGATTCAGTGTTCTGGTAAATAACAATACTTGCCCTTTCCTGCTGCCTTCTAAACAGAGTGATGAACCAAACCTACGTCGCCAGTTTCCTCTCCTGCCTTAGTCCCCTGTCCTGCTCTGCATTTTGTAGTGCATTTTGAGCAAGTGTACTGTTTTCCATAATTTCTCCATAGTTCTCCTCAGAAAGTCCAGTTTCCCCTCAGAAATTCAGGAAAATAAATTAGAACAAGGATATTTGTTTCAATGCAATTTTTTTTCAGTCCAAAAATATTGTTCCCTTTTTCTTATCAGAGCAAAATAGATAAGAAAATGGTTATTCAAAGTTTTGACTTTAAACCATCTGGACTAGTATGAACTGGGATGTCGAGGCTGTACACAGCGCTAGGAAGTACACCGAATTACATCTGTATATACTGAGTGGCTGCAATTTGGAATGGTCCCAGGCACTATTTCAGTAATTCACTAATGAGTCACAGGCCTCCAAAGTAACAAACTAACCAAAAGAGCAGGAACATCAGGGAAGGTGCAAAACTCTCTCACAGCTTTTAGATTCCGTGGGTCAGTTAGGATGGCTTGAAAGCTTTGATAAGGTATGCCACAAAAATACAAAAAAAAAAACCCAGCACCTTGGGCTTGCAAATTTTTTTTCAACAAGAAGCAAAACGTTTTTCTTACTGCATCTGCAGTAGTTTGATCTGAGCAATTTGTTGATTTTTTAAATTATTTTTTTACTGGTTTCAACAAAATGGTAATGTTCTTCAGTAGTCTGCAAGGCAGCCCTCCTGTTTTGTCTATTAGCAACTTCCCGAGCACAGAGTGAACTCAGGAGTCCATTATTTGAAATTGATGATGCATTTACATGATTCCCAATGAGAGGATCAATACCTACTAGTACTGTTGCTTAAAAACACAATCAGCATTTTATTTTAACAAAATAAAGACTACCCACTGCGAGCACATGGAATCTCAGTTGCAAATTTAATAGCTACCGTGCAAGAATAAGAAACATCTTGTTGAGGATAATAGACGAGAAAAAGCTTTCTAACCTATGAGCTATTTCTG
This sequence comes from Buceros rhinoceros silvestris, assembly GCF_000710305.1. Classification (NCBI taxonomy): domain Eukaryota; kingdom Metazoa; phylum Chordata; class Aves; order Bucerotiformes; family Bucerotidae; genus Buceros; species Buceros rhinoceros. The sequence goes on along the minus strand of NW_010418466.1, from coordinate 166,850 downwards.
CTCAGAACAGCAGTCGCACGCATGCTTATGTCTTGTTAAACAAAACTCAAAACTTTACAACATGAGCATCGAGGCTGCCCGGAACACTATGCTGAACTGCGGCTAGGTCTGATTTTAATCCCTCTGGTTTTCATAGTATTTTCTTTATTTTTTACACCAGTAGCATCGGCATTGGACAATATTAATAACAAATAGGATATACCCTGCTAGCTTAGCCCATGACAATACTGCATTTGCAGTTCCCTGAGGTGTCTTATGAATTAGGTCAATTGATAGAGCTCTTTGTATAATGTATAATTAACATGTTTTTTCAACTTGCATCTGAGTCATCCGGTCAGAATAATTCAGACTAGAAGGGCCCTCTGGAGGTCACCTCGTCCATCCCCTCCTCAAAGTTAGATCAAGTTCCAAGTCAGATCAGTTTGCTTGTGACAGGTATACAGTTCTGTATACCTCCAGTATTACCATCTCCATATTTGGATGGAGAAGACCTGAATATCTCCATCTCTTGAACACAAAAATGGGCCTCCTTTTTTTTAAAAAAAGACTAAGAATATAAAATGGTTTTGGTGCAGGGTTTTTCTTTTTTTCCATCTCTTTTTGTTACGTACATTGAGGCAGGCTGGAGAATTGGTTTTAATCCAGCTCAGTGGTGAAAAGCTAATTTGACTTTCATTAAGACAGCTTAGTCAAAAAATAAAGATTTAAAAGCAACTGAAACGGTATACTCAAAACCAGTTTATTCCCTGAAGTCTTATTTCACTTTCACAGTATCCAAACCAAATGCTTTGAATTTTTGCTTGTAATTTGATTGCTATTCTAGAAGCAGTTTCACGAAAAAATACAGTGTGAAACTGAGGTGTTTTGCTCACCTCCAAGGTAAACGACTCTCTTCTTTCATGATCAGCTCACTGCATGACTTTATTCCCTTCCCGGTTTATGTGTCTATTTAAAAACCTCACAACGACTAATTTAGACTGTGTATGCATGCTAAGAGATACAAGACTGTCACAGTACTATGGCTAAGCAACAGAGCAAGTTCAACCTTTTAGCTGAAGCAGCTTTTAATGTGGCAGAAAACAGAATAATTCCTTTATCTAAGCTATGAATCATACCTGGTCTATGAATCACAACAAAACATATTGATTGTATTGGCTAATATTGCATTTACCACACGATGTTCTAGAAAAACCTTCCAGAAAAACCTAAACAGAGGGTTTTAAAAACAGCAACAACAAAACTTTCCAAAATTCTCAGCCAAGCTAACTCCAGAGCAGTTCATCAATCTCTTAAAAGACTAAAAAAGACACTTAATCTTCTTCTCCCTGTTTCCTGGAGGTTAGACTGAGCCCCAAAACGCGACCAACACAGATGGCAGACTTTTTACAGAGCAAAATACCTCCAAGTTCTCTCAGAGAGACATACATTATGCCTCCCGTGCCCTTCAGAGCAGGAGGCGACTGCGGGGCAGGCGGCAGCCCTGCACAATCGGCGCGGTACGCAGCTGGGTGCAGCTGCTGCCCAGACACCAGCCCAGGCTGCAGGAACCCATCCCAAGGCAACGGTAACACACACAAGAGAGGAACGCTCCCGCAATTAACTTCGCATACTCCTCAAGGAAGCAAGCTGGTCCTTCTTTTTTACTGTAGGAGAGAGTTTAGACTCCTCTCGTGGCTGTATGGTGGTTTAACTTTGTATACAATTGGACTGGTGAACAGGAAAACAGGGCTGGCTCATTCACACTACAGGCAACTCTGCTAGAGTCTCCATTCTAAAATTCTTCAATGGGATCTATATTTTATCTTTGTTAATTAATGTTTTGTCTTCCTGTGAAGTCAGTCTACTTTTTGTATAGTTTTAGCAATAACTCTACAAAAATCTTGCTATCAGAAAATTCATTTCTATAAATTCATTTAAAACATACAGAAAATGCAGACGCAAGAAGTCACACATTTTATATGCCTGAGGTATGTCCACAAATGCTACTAGACTCTGCTTAAATTATTTTAGATTTATGACTTTCCTTGGTTGAACAGATACACAAAACCACATTACATTAAGAAATTTTGAAATTCCCTTTTCACCGGCAGAACCGGCACCTGATTACCAAGTTTTCTGGTGATGTGCCCTCTGAGGCACTTGCCAAGTCCTCTGTCAAAGCATTCATACCCAAAGGACCATGACAAGATGTTATGAGCTAATTGGCTGGCATGACTGTGCCCTGGAGAGGGAGGCACATTGATCACTAAGGCTTTCAGAACCTGCTAACTTTGATGAGCGTCTCCAGGCTGAAGATCTGTCTTCAATCTATCTTCTGCTGACTCAGTGTTTTTCACTTTCAAGGCACATTTGATGTATGTGCCTGAACTCTTTAAATCTGACCTAGTGTCAGAGAACAGTCTGAGCTCTGCACAGTTCTCATGTTCTTAGTTGTACTCACGCTCTTCAGCTCTCTTTCTTCTACATCCGGACTGCTCGTTCAATCTCTGAAATGCCAACTATGTGCCAATTTCTGTATCTTTAATAGGGAACTACGTAACTGTTAATTTTTAAGACCAAAGTTTGTAAAGTGCAACTAAATAATGAGAATGAGACGAGCACAGGTGAATCCAACAAATACTGTATGTATGAAAAAGCTGCAGTCCTCTTACATATGCACAAAAATGAGTGATACCCAGACCAGCTGAGTAAGGAACCTGTCTTAACTTACTGCTTAACACAGTAGGTAAAAAAGAGTTCCACAGATCAGCTCAGTTTAAAGTTGTAATATAACAAGTTTCTCTAAAGTGAACTAGTGAGACCAGAAAAAATCCCCAAGAGTATTCTCTGAGATCACATTTGCATGGAGAAGAAAGCAAGATATATACTGAGCAACCGTACTTCTAATCTGAGTTCCTGCTCTATGAGTGATATACAGAAAACCGTTTTGTTATCAGACCCTCAAGGTTGGTACCACCAGGTACATACAAAGGACAAAGAAATTCCTGTGGAGAGGACCAGCAGGCACAAGCTGTGTAACCTCCAGAAGACTCATTTCACAAAACTGTCAAAGGACAGGAAACGGCTGCAGCTAAAAGAACAATCCATCAGCATTTACAGAATGTATTAGTCAGAGTTACCTTGATTATCGCTTAAAATGGAGCCAAAGGCACTGATCACCACATCAGCTTTCAGACGGACAACCTGATCCTCATCTTCTTTCCAGTTTCCATCGCTGTCTTGTTCAGTTCGAACAAACTCCATAGCAACAATTTGTCCACCTCTAAGTACAACTTTCCGAGGAGAGAGGAAAGGCAGAAATTCACACTTCTCCTCTTTTGCAAGTTCCATCTGTGGAGCAGAAGCAATAAAAAATATAACTTGAACGCTGTTGTGTTTTTATGAAAAAAATCCCACTGTAAAACATTTCTTGACTCAAGATGCTACCACGCATTTTTCTGTAATAGAAGTCACCTGCGTATGGTATAAAGTTACCTTAACACCACCTTCAGAGTCTCCCATGCTATTAAATCAAGCAGTTCTAGACCATGGCACTAGCCAAATTTGCAATGCAAGTATTTCTCCAATATATTTTCTTATTTTTCCCTGCTATGTTGAATACGTGTAACTCTCTTGAGGGCAAAAGAGTTACCTTATGTAACTGTGTCTTTTAAGAAGCAGCCCAATATTAGTTAAGTACATGTCCTGATTTGTGTTTACTGTGATTTTAAGGTGTTATTAAATGCTTTACTACTATGATGTGCAAATAACATTTTCTGAGTGACAATGCAGACTCAAGAACTCCCAAATCTCTGCTGTGGTAAACTGCTTAAGTCAAACAGCATTTCATCTTAGCAACGTCTCCAGGATTTGCCTATGTTTACAGGACAACTTTTTTGAACATGTAATATCCAACCCGAAATCATTCTAGCATGGCCTTTACTAGCCGAAGCTACTTCTATTTTGCTTTTTGCAAGGCTACTGCACGAGTACAAACATTGACAACTCTTAGGAATTTACCCAGGCTCCAGTATTTTGGCTGAGTAAGAGCTGATTCTTGATTAGTAAGAATCTGAATAGCACGAGTCTGTCTGTGCAATGGCGTCAGTAATCTCATTGTGTCTAGAATTCTTAAATGAAGTGCAACAGAAGTAAACTATGCATCAAGACACTCTATTACTTTTTTTGCACCTGCATCCCTCTTCCATAAGACATCTAAGATGCCCATCTTCGTGAAACAGATGACCACACTACCATAAACCTCATTATAAAGGTGCACTAGATGTCCCAATATCCTCAAGTACGCAGAAGTGTACAATATGTACCAGATACATGATAATGGAAAAAGACCACCCAAATAAGAAAATATAATCTGAAAAAACGCTCCTGTAGTACAGATAAATTGAAGAAGTCAGTTTCAAAATGTGCAGATGTCCCGATAAATGCCAAAGTGCAAAGCCAAACTGAAAATCAAATTGAATGCTGAAATCTGTGATGAATGACATTGCTCCACTGCCATTGGCAGCGATTCAAAGCCAAAATCACTGTAAGTAATTTTCTTACAAGACTGTGTAAGGTTCCCAAGGCAACATCAGGATCACGAAGACTCATTAGACAGCAGCCAGAAGGTATCATTCTAGGACCTAACCATGACGTGAAGTCACCTACAATACTCAAATGGCTGTTTCAATCTCTGGGGTGCTTCCAAGATTAAAAACCTTACCGTGTTGTCTGATTTACAAGAAATTCTACCCCCTACATGCAAGCACATTTCTCAGGCTTTACAGGAAACAGGTGTAACATAGGAAAATTATTTAAACAGAGACTATATAAAGTGAGCCTCAGATCTTTAATAAACATTTCTACATTTCAAGAGCATTTTTATAAACAAAACCTTTAGCAGGTATCTTTTAAGTACCTAGAGCCCGTTTCTATGCCCTGTAGAAATAACAACCAATACTCTCCTTCTCATAAATGCCATTATTCAATTTTACCTCTTCTGGGACAGCCCTGACATTAGTGAATCCCTTCCTGAAGACCAGAAACACACGACGAGCTCCACAGCGTAAAGCAGATGTTGCACAGTCAAAAGCAGTGTCTCCGGCCCCAAGTACAATCACAGTGCCATGTACTGATGGCAATGGAGAGTGACAGGCACACATCCCTGCAAGATGAAAGGAAAACCCCATTTTCAAGTGGAGAAACTCTTCCTGCATGACAGCTCAAATGGCACTTGTACTCAAAGCAGTGTAAAATTGCATCTTGCAGTTTCCAAGCATGGAGTGTCGCTATCAAATTATTCTGCTTCACTGAAAGACAGTTTTATTCTCATTTTTAAGATATGCTCATATACATAATTTCATAGTCAGTACTCTAAGCAGCTGCACCTTTCTATCTGGAAAGAATTCAAATGACAACACGTTTGCAGGATTGTGGGTCCTGTCAGGTTGAAATCAGCATTGTGAGATCTTTTTATTCAAAAAAGCAAGTTTCTCTGGTATCAGATTTGCTATCCTCCCAGTTAAAAAAAACCCTCCACCTTATAACAGATTATAAAGAATAATACTTGGTATTTTTCAACAGATTACCAGCTGCTGATAGTTTTGTCTAATAGTTTCTCGAAGTTAGTCCCCTCAGACAGTTTTCTACAAGGCACTGACACTGTTCTGGCTATGACATGGTTCTGAGAGGCTATCCTCCACAGCAGCCGAACACTAGGCAGAAAGAATATTGTTATTACAGTAATTCCTAGATCTTCTACTGGGAGAAAACATGTAATCCACGGTGGCTTTCTACAAACAAGTCACAAAAGTTACATGGAGAAAATGACAACAGGACGTGTTTGTCATCTACAGCTTGTATTTGATTATTTGACTACACAAGAAATAAGTAAAACTGACTGTGTGTGTTCCTCACGGTACTGCACTTTATAACAAGTTTAAATACAACTAACTGTTGATTAGGCAAATTACTGCAACTTAAAATATAATGCCATAAACAACATAAAGCTATATTATCTACGAGCCCATAATTATTTCAGTCAGGAGGTGCTAAGTTGTCAATTTAATCAGTGCACCGAAATTTGAGTATCCTGCTACAGCAGCAGCAGATTTTCACATGCAGCTGTACAGAAACACAGGTATCGTTCAAGGAAATGATGATTTTCACTTAGACATATAAATGGAGTTAGAAATTACATCCTAATACACATATTCTCTATTTGTAAAATGCTTAAAGTATGGCAAATGTTATCATTTTCCCCCTCCATGTACATGGCGCTGCATTTACTATTTACTTAACAGGCTTCTTACAAAATTATCTCTAAACTTCTCTTGTTTTTAATTAAATTAAATTTAATTTTTAATTAATTTGATCCTTCACCAAAACAGCACATTGAGCAGTGGAAAAAGCACAAGGGCAGCAAGGGAGCGGCAGCTCGGAGAGCTACTCTAGAACGGATCAGTCACAAACAACCCACTTTGCTCTCGGTACCAAAGCCTCTCCCCAAGGTAAATTCACGCCTTTGTGTCTGCCAGGGGAACATCTTTTGGAGGAAGGTATATTAACAAGCGGTATTCAGAACTTCATAAGCAGGCAGAAGATGTACTTTACCGGGAATAAGTCCATTATGTCTAGAGAACTGTCATAGTAAAACAAGAAGATAGAGCAGGGTATAGGACATGAGTATTTTATTTTAAAATTCTATGCAATAGAGAGCAAGAGGTGGCTACAGCTACAGACAGACACTAGGAAAATTAAGAGACCATGTTAATTTACAGACAACACCAAAGAGCTATCTATTACTGTCAGTCAGAAAAGGTTAGTTCATCCTTTTTTTCCACTGTAGACTTAATATAAAAAAATATCATTACATGCCTTGGCAAACTGAGAGCGGTACTTTTAAACATTTTAAAAGAGGCAGATCAGAGTATATAGATCCACACGCAGGCAGGTGACTTACAGCACACGAGTGCTACATGTCAATTCAGAATGCTATATTCCTAGTTAAATTATTAGAAGAGGGGATTGTTTTGCAGAATTTATCTGTCCTTTGTTAATTGACAAATGTTTTGCAGTGCAGATTCTCAATCTGTTTCATTTTCAGACATCTCTTTCTTAAAAAAAACAAAAACAAAAAACCCCACACCACAGAACAATTACCCTTTTCTCCCAACCCATTTAGGTTCACTTTGAGCTTAAGAAAACAGACAGAAATAAGCATTTGATCAAAACAGCAGAACGATGTGACAGATGGGGTGCAGAATTTCCCTCCCTAAATATTTTGCATAAAATGGGGCAATATACTTTACTTTTTTATGCAGAATAATTTGCTGCAGAAGATATGTTCTTCAACACATTGTTCATGGAAATTCTACTAAATATGCAGGCAACCCTATATGATTCTAAAAGAAATTTCTGAATGCTCAGGAGAAAGTCAGTTTATAGATAAAACAGGTATATGTGTGATTATGTAGTCATATGTAAAAAAAGTATAGCATGGAAGCACTAAGAATAGTCCCAGAAAACTGTACATGGTTTTTTACCAACACACTGGGGAACCTAGACCATGAAGGAATGCGGTGTAGAAATCATGAGCCCCATCTCCCACATCCATCTGGGGCTCATGAACTCACATTCAGGGCCCCTGAAAGCAGTTATTCTCCTCGGGGAGCAAACGCAGCCACCTCTGTCCTCAAAGATGTAAAAGCACAAACCAAGACTCCATGTGGTGTCTATGATCTGAGTGCTGTCTTCTGAACTCCTGGCACACTACGGTTGTCTTGAGTCTTGGACTATAAGCGGTTTGGGTAAGGAACTAGAGCTCCCTTAAACGTATCTGTAAAACATGCAGCACGTGACTTGAAACCAAGTACAATCGCCTATCAACAACGTACAAAGCAGCTGCTTATTTGGGTTGGCAACACATTCTTTAACATCAGATTTTTTCCAAGACCATCCTATATGTACTATTTTTATCAGGATAATTTATACAAATGAGAAGCTTATGACATCTTTTGAGTATAATTCAAAATAATCAATATAGCTTATTATGGGTAATGATTTGTCACGTGCTTAGATTTTTATATATGACTACTTGGCTTTACAGTCTCTAAGACTGACTTTTCTGACCACACTCCTGAGGTTGCAGCTTACCGAGGGAAAACCCTGCCCCAGACCTCTTTATGGGGAGGTGCTTCATAATTGGATGTGCTGCTGCTATGAAACCAGCTGTCCATTTTGATACGTCAGTATGCTAACGACTTACTGAACATGATTACAACAAAAACATAGTAGCACACACCTGGTTTACTCGCCATTGCTACCAAAGGTAGGAAGTCTTTAGACGTGTAGAATCCTTGATCCATTCTCAGTCCTTGGAATATAGCGTCTCTGTTTGGTTCTGGCAAACCTAAAACAGGTATTTTAAGGCATATCAGAACGAAAATTTCAATGACCAATATATATTTCACATTACACACTTTCGCAAAAATATGCTCATTACAAATACTTTTACAGACACTCAGATGTTTCT
>NW_010418466.1:30167-158278 GCF_000710305.1 Buceros rhinoceros silvestris | reverse complement strand
TTTCGCAAAAAAATGCTCATTAAAAATACTTTTACAGACCCTCAGATGTTTCTAAAAAAAAAAAAAAAAATCACACCTGACTGTAGTTTCATGTTTGCAGTCCAAAGCTTACCTAACTGGTGATCTTTTCATAGGACTGCCACTTGTTGGATAACCTGTGTACTCACCTAACTCATACTAAAACAAATGCAGAGGAAAGGGAGAACAAAGGCCACAACGGGATATATAGGGTGCAAAAGCTACTGGGGAAGAGAAGACTTGTAAGTTTTTCCTGTATTGCTTTACCTGCATGTGAAAGTAACTCTTATTGCTGTGAAACGGTTTTGTTCCCTGTGTTAAGAGCCATTTTTCAATACAGCTGGCCTGCAGATCGTACAAGTGAGGCAATAATAGACAGCTTAACCGATGAGGAGTGGAGGACAAATGGCAATGCTGTAGATCTGTCTCACCTGCCAGTATCTTATGCCACCATTTTTTGCCATTCTTGATTTTTTTCCTCGAACTCCCAAAGTCCTTATTGGCTGATATTTATTTATAGTTGTTAATAGTGCACATTTATACAGAAGCCATAGAATATAGACAGGGATACGCTCACAGCCAATAATAGCAACAAATACCTCTCAATTAAAAGAAAGCAGCAAAAAGCATCTTCTCGTTATCAAAGAATATCTTCTCACTGCTGTATGAACTTTTGGGCAGCACAAAAAAACCAGCCTAGCTGACACAGAAGTTAAAACATTTTTTCCATGCATATGCAACGATCTATCACGCTTTTTTAACATTGAAAATTTCTTTTTAAACCCATGATATTCTCAAAGTATGCTAATTAATAATTACATGCTAAAATGGAATGAATTTCTCTAAGAAAACAGACCAGATCCAAAGAGTCCTTAAAGGAAGGAGGTAGAACTGGAGCATGTAAAGCAATCCATGTTCCCTCCATCCTCAGGCATAGATGGCAGCAGACTAATCTTTCTCCACTTTGAGACATACTGGACTGGAAAACTTCAATAACATCACGTTAGTGTCAACAATAAAGCAGGATTGCACTTTGAGGAGCGCTGTTCCAAGTAGGGAAGGTTTAGGGCCTTTTTATATTACTGAAGCGGCAAAAATCTATTTCATTAGATCATAAGATCAGGACTCAGCTGTAAGAAAGCTTAGGATTTTTTCATAAGTAACCCGATATGAGACAAGTTTCTTAAATCTAGAGATATAAGAATCAAGTTACTACAATACAAGAAGTAAAAAAAAAAATCATCTTAGTTTTAACAGTTTCAGTGAAGAAAACGAAAACATTCTCTCAGTGAATTCAAAAGGTTTGCAAGCCAAAAAGCAAATAGACAAAATCCTGAAATGTTTGCATTTCAAAAATCTCAAGTTATTGAGTACTTTCTTGATCTCTATTTCTAAAAAAACCCAAAAAACCAAAACCATGACTCAGTTGCTGAACATCTGACTTTCAAAATATCACTGATCTATAGCTGGATATTGACAAAACTAAGGTTAGAAAATACTAGCGTGTACTGAACTTCAAGACCTTTTGAACGCTGTGCTTCCTGGGGAGACGGGCATATCAGCTTGTGAAGAATGAATAATGGATATCTTAAGAGGCTGCCAGAAATACTTAGTGCTATTGAAAGTACAATATGTAAAATGCATTAAAAAATTATTTTTAAAACTGCATAGGTTTTTTCTATGTATATATTGCAAAATCATCTACGGCAAGAAGAGTGCCTCAGAAAGCTCTCAGTCACAGCCTACAGGCAGAGAAGAGAGCAATGCAACTCCTTCTATTGAGGTATCCAGAAACCAGCTCAGAGGCCTCAGTTTACCCTTGGGAGAAAAACTCTTATCATTAGCGAGACGAGCAGCCTGCATTAACGACAATTTCCTTTCTACCTACCATCTAACCCCATTCAAAACCAAAGAGAAATCCTCGCAAATAATTTTTTCCACTGAGTTTTGCTGCTTTTATCATCTCTTAACGTAAATGATTTTGTCTCTAACACCATCAGTAATTTAGCTCCCATAGGCTAAAGTAAGAGCAGAATTAAGGGGATGTTGTAATGTTCACGGTTCAGGTTTATCACTACTTCAGTGTCTCTGAAATCAAAGAGCTGGATTAACAATGCATTGGATTCAATAATGTTTAGCCTGGCTGATACGTCCAAAAAAAGCTTAAGAGGATACGTGGCATTTTCTGCTATTTATTTTACTATTTGCATTTTGCCGAAAATTCCAAGAAAACAAATATTACAATATTTACACTAGAAGGAAACACAGGGGATTTTTCTCTTACACCTATAAACACCAAGAACAGTTTCAAGCTCTGCTAAGCATCTGCTGGAAGTTGTACTGGATTCTGACGTATCTCCTTTTGCTGTTTAATTTTTGCCATTATAGAGAGTCTGCATACTTCTCAAAGCCACTAGGCTAGCTAAGAAAGAGGCAGACAAACAGAGGAAGAGATCAAGAACTGATAAGATCCACTTCACCGTTTCACAATAAACAGCCACCCCACAGAAGTATGCTTTACAGACAGATCAAATATTGATAAATAGCCAACAGCCTCTCAGCAGAGAACACTTGACAAAAAAACAGCTGTAAAGGAAAAATGCAGTTTCAAGCAAATGATTTTAGAGAAGAAATAAAATTTAAGAAACCCCAGTCATCTACAAAAGACACAACTTCAGTCAAAATAACGAACCAAGAGAAATGGCCTTTGAAGATAAATCAGAGAGATCCTTTAGCAAAAGGGAATTCACACACTAGTTCAAAATAGCCAGGAACCACCCAAGAAAGAAAGCTTACAAAAATATGATGTCTTTCCTTTAGGTTTTAGACTGAGGCCAATGATAGTCAGTTCTCTGCTTTCCAAATCCACCTGCAAGCCACCTAAAAGGCTTTTTTGATTTATTACTTTGTATTTCTTGTCCTGAAACTCTCTTTCACTAAAGCAGGCCTCCTGTCTTTAAATAACCTACATGAAAATTTAGTGATAACAATTATTTCCTTCATCTGCACTGAAGAACAGCTCTTCTGAAGGGCAACCGAGAGGAGGCAGCCTAGAAAGACAATCCTACTGGTGTTTGGATGCACTCCGCTCACCCATATACAAGCAGAGGGCTGTGCCTGGCCCCCCACCTTCTGCAGGCAAAGCCATGGACATCCTCATCCTCTGTCCTTCCACCTGCTGCTGCCAGGGAACAAGCTTCTGAAGCAACCGATATCCAAACCACACAATGAAGCCTCAGGGGCTGTGGAAAACAGCATTTACTAAGAATAGAGAAAGTAGAAACCATGAAAATAACTTCTTGCATGACAGATCTAGTTCAGCTTTGCAAAAGCTCATCTAGACAGTCCCAGTCTGCATCAGGTACAGTATAAAAAGCAATTCATCCCTACTCCAGACCCTCTGGTTTGCTAGGCCCTGCCCTTCATCTCCAGATGATCCAGCTATCTCCCTGTAAGCATCGCTCTCCTAGCAGGAAATGCTCTTTCCTTCTTTCTTTTATTAGCTCCTTACAGCCCCACGGGTTATACCTCAAGCATCAGTGTCTCTCCCATTCTGACATACCATATACTGTTCAAAGTTATTAGCCACTATAACAGCAGCTTCGGAAAACATAGACTTTAACCTCCCACATTTATATCCTTTATATATACATACAAATACACGTATGCATATACATATATACGAGGAAAAAAAGAATCGCCTGCTTCCTATCAAGATCTTGTACTCTTTGTTCTCACAATAATAACGCATATTAATTTAACTGGCAGCATTAAGTCCCTGTCTCCATTTAGAGAGACAGAATTTAGATCCTCTCAGATGAAACAAGAGTTGCTGAACAGTTAGAGTCAATTTGTCATATATACAAAGGGATGCATACACAGCGTAAGGGATTGGCATGCAGAGCAACACACCTAGTCCACTTGGTTCCTGCACCAAATAAATCAGGGCACATCAACCAGCTAAGTCTGAAAAGGAAACAAATACCGCTGCTATTACTGTAACTACTCGCCTGGGCTGGAAAGGAAAGCTAAAGCGGGAGTGGATGCACAGCATACCTCTCTTGCCTATTTTTATCAAATCCTCTCTCCCGAGAAACAAGAATGCCTCCTGAACCTGAACTCACTGTTTGGATTACTTAAATCTGACATGTTTGGGCAGATTTGCAGTTTCAAATGAACTTCTCAGCCAGTCTTAATAACTGACATACAAAAGAAACCCTCGTGCTTGGTAAGGGTCAAACGCAGTTTTCACTGGCAGCTGACTGAAAACAAATCCCCAGACAAGAAGAATGGAGCTGAAGTATAAGCATACAGCAGCCGACAGGGACAAAACTTACTAGAGCATTGTGAAGTTCTCTGGTTTTCCTTACATGAAATACTGAAAAATTTGTTTTGCTTCCTTTTAATTGTAATACCACCATGTTTTGGAAAAACTTAAGCTGGGATTGATGAGCGGAGATCTTACAAGCAATATTCCCTGTCTTTGCATTCTTAGCAGCTGCTATCCTGGAGGAACAGAGTTTTCAAGATGAGAAACTGGCTGAACTGTTTTTAACAACCCCTTGCATTCAGGTAAAAATGTAAAGTCAGGCTGGTGAATGCAATTCATGTTTGAATATACCAAGAACTATTTTTTTTAAAGCCAAGACACTCTATTTTGACATTTTTTGTAATGAATCTTACACTTTTGTTTCAAAATTACATTACATTTATAACTTTATCCAAACTGAACTCAAAAAAAGCCAAATAAAATTGGATTTACTGGCTACGCACATCACTTTTCCTGCCTTTTAAAACTAGCAAACCAAAACCAACATCAAATCCCACTCTGGAATTTATGGGATTTTTATTAAAAAAAAATTCTCATGTCAAACGAATCTGGAGCATTAGGTAGAAATGGGAAGGGAGGTCTTTCCACCTTTTGCCATATCCATGAAAACCTCACGTTTCAGAGTTAAACAAGATTTTGAAAAATTACATTTACAGGGAAACCTGTTTTTCTGCACTTCCCAGCCTCCATGACACAATCTGCCAAGGACAGGGGGCCCAGGAGAGCCCGGGACCAGGCAGAAAGCTTTGAACAGTCAGAATCTACTGAGAATGAGTAGGAAGAAAATACACAAATCTCATAAGAAACTTGATGTGGGCAGAAAACCCATATGATCAGCTGTGCATCTGCTCTGGTGGCCATGCAAGTCTCCTGCAATAATACCTGAGAGGCTAAGCCCAGACCAGCTGAGACCTAGCCTGGTAATCAGCGTAACAAAGTTGAACACAGCCCAGGAATGAGGCAGCACATGTTCTGCACCAGCAGTACCTCACCTCTGGCCAGCCTGAATAACAAGTTGTGTCCACTCATGTGCCCTGGGCAAAAGAGCCATGGAAGGCTGATGGGCAGGAACGGATACAGATCATAGAGAGGAACTGACATGGTCTGCTAATTTTTTTTTGTTAACGATATCTGTTTATATGGTTATCTAACCAAAGAAAAAAGGGTTATAAGGGTTATTTCCTTAAAAAGATGTGCTAAAGTAAAGACACAGCTAAGAAAATTGCCCTTTAAAGGTAAATTATTAAATCTACCATTTACCTTCTGAAAGGGTCCCTGTGGCTCTACAGAAGAGAGCACCTTTTGCTCCATCTCCCTGCCCTTTTAGGCACTGAGCATTCTAACTCGCTCCTTGCGTTACCATATAAAAATATTTCAGATGTAACACTTCTGATAGCACTTCACACTCGCCCAGAGACTTGCAGCTACAGGTACCATATGGTCAGAGCGTGACTACGAAGGTGCATGGCAGAGAATAGAGAACATACTGTAAATTCCGAGTGCATCAGAAATGGAACAGAAAGCCATTGGTATCTAAAGAGTCACTCTACTTTTTTAAAGGTTTGATTCTGAAAGACTAAATGCCCTGTAAAGTTGTGAATGCTCTGCAGGTGCTCAGCTTCTCTCAAGGTCAGTCCATTAGTGATTAACACATTAGTAAATACTTTCGAGGCTTGTATTTTTAAAGGATCTCTCTCATTTTGCTGCAGATTTTTTTTTTTTTAAATGGTGGCAGCTTTGTTACTTCCTGTTGCGAGGTTCAATAGAATATGTTTTCTAGGTGGTTGATTTTTTTTTTTGTTTGCTATGTATGTCGATGGAGATAAGTGTTTTAATTACTTTTTTAATGTCTATGCTTTTGTATTTTCTTTCTCTCTCTGTTTATTTCCTGCTGTTGAGATTACTGCCTCATCTCCACAGCAGGTGGCTCTTTCAAATTTGTTTTCTTTGTAAGCCCGGTAGATTTATTTTGTAATACAACTGCTCCTTTTTGCTGTTTTTTATTAATGATTTCTTTATTTTGGAATAGGTACACTTGCAAGGTTTATAGGATTAATTCCCTAATGACGGCTAAAGGCCTCGTTCATAGAGGAAAAAAGGAAAAAAGGTAAAAAACCTGCAAGACACTTGGGTTAACGTTTTCTTGCCCTCAAGTTAGAACGAACACTGCGCACAGCACTGAGAAAACATCCTTCACATCTGTCAGTAATAGCCATACACAATTGCTGCAGTGCATTCTAAGTTCAATAGTGATGTCCATTCCATCATGACTTTTAAAAACATCTGAATAAGTAGCTGAACCTGGAAGTTCTAGGCCTCTGCAGGTCTCACACCTCACTTTGCCGCTAAATTAGACACAAAGACAAGGATTTGACTGTTGCAAATGGTACTGAAATAACAGGAATGAGCAGTCAGAGCAGCCAGAACTAAATCTGTTATAATCCACTTTCTCTTTGAAGGCAATTTACAATCACAATTTAGATGTAGCCAAAGTTTCACAGGAGCTGAAATATCCAGCGAATATCAGAAACTGCAGATGGGAATCACAGGCAGAGTCGAGAATCAATCCATTTGAGTGATGCAGTTAGGATTATGATCACACCATCGGTGTTTTATGTTCTGAGCTTGGATTACAAAACACTGCAGCCTTGTAGTCTGTCCTCACAGCATTTAGTAATCCAATGATCAGATTAGATTGACAGCTAACCAGTTGACCAAAACGTCCAAAGGTAAACCTCATTAGCTCCATCAAATACAGAGTCCACCCCTAATTTGGTTATATTTTAATCTGAAGAGCTCTTCACAAGGCTTTAGCCTACACTCCACAGCTTACTTCTAGTCTTAATTGCTCTTCTTAATTTTATTACAGTCAACATATGGGACCTGAACTTCAAATATTTTTGGGGTAACGCTCAAGTGTGACTATGGTAATGTAGTTTAGTGAAAATCATCAGTGTTTCAAGATGATTAAACAAGGATCTGGATAAATTACGTGGTGGTTTTGCAATTCTCAGTAAGCACTATAAAGATTTTCAACTCCTCGCTGACTGGAGCACTTATCCACTAAAAGCACTCTTTCAAAACGCATACCTCAGAACTGAGGCATACGGTATCACTAGGTGTTTTTAAAACACAATTCTTTAAAGGACACACTAGAAGAAGCGATGCTAGGCCAGACAGAGACACACATCTCCCTAAATTAAGGAACAGATGGTAATTCTAGCCTTTCTCCTCAGGTTGGGCACTTGATACTTAATGCTGCCCATAGTTGAAGTAATAGTCGAATTGAGGATGCTGGGAAGTTAGAGAGTAGTTGGGGTGGAAGGACTTGCTGAAATGCGAAGATTATTATGAAGTAAACCTCATCATAGAGAAGGATGAAATGGAGAAGCCTGCTTACCTTCCCTCTGGGTTCTGTTCTGCCTGGTATAGTTTATTGCAGGACTTAAAGCTCTGAAACAGTTTGCTATGAATCTTGATTTGTAGAACATAAGAGTTCTGTAAATTGTAATACAGCATAACTGAAGAAACATGTACTGTAAAAAATAAAGTGGAATATTGCTGCAAATCTTTCTTGCCATGTCACCCTCCTATGTCATCTCAGTAACATTTATTAAGCTGGCAACAAATCTGAAAAGGTCACTAGCAAAATTGCATTTAAGTAGTCTCAGTCAAATCCACCCCTAACATAAGAATATACCATTCCACCCCGCAAAAGAGCTTGCCCCAATCTTCTCACAATATCGCTGAACTGGATTTTTAGTCCTTACTGGAGTTTGGTCACTTCTCATCACTCGCATAAGTTGTCATTATTCAGGAGCATCCTTGAAATGTCACAGCAGGGACGCTGAAGTTTAAGATCTGACATGTTAATGTTGTCAGTTCCTTTCCCTCTTCCTTCTACAAGCTTGTTCCTATCACTGACATGCCAAAGGAAAGACACAGGGAGTCTGTGTTTCCTCTAGACACCAGCCAGATACTATTTGTCAGCGTGATATGCTGCACCACGCTGGAGAAGAAGCTGACCCCAGTGCTTAGTCTTGCTCAGTAAATGGTGCTGAAGTGGCCGCAAGAGCAAGATCACCTCCGTGGAGACTGTCTATCAGTAACTTGTACACACAAAAAATATATCATCTCAGAAACCATACGTCACAGGAAGGAGATTTTTGTAGAGTATAGAAAAATCTAAATATGTAGGAGTGAAAGCAAAATAAACTGGATGGAGAGACTGAGAGCAACAGACTCATAAAAAGAAAGCAGAAAATATTACGATAGAAACAATGTCTTTCCCCAGGCAGATTCATTATAACTTACCTGTTTAATATGTCTGGTTTATAGGTAGTCATGCTTGCATATTGGAATAATCAATGAAAATGTACAAAGTGAAAATCAAATGTTAGCACAGAGATCTCTTCACGTTAATTTTTTATTTCAAAAAATTGGAAAAAATCTTGAAAAGCTGGATCAATAGAAGCTACATAAGGTAAATATGCAGCGCATGGATAAAATGAGAACAATACCGATGGAAAACATTGACAGAGAAAAAACCCACAAATACTTAGTTGGATTACAAAGAAAAAGAAATACACTGTTGCAGAGCAGCAAAAAAAAAAAAAATCTCAAAGGCAGTAAATTCATCCTATGGAAATATATGAGGAATACTTAAGTCATTCATATTCTGGAATAATACCTTCGGTCAGATCTCAGGCACAGCAGAGCAAGGAAGTTGCAGTGAGGTGTACTGAGCCAACAACAACTCATACTAGCTAAAATCTTCCTGTAATTTTGATATAACAGTAATACAACAGCTGACAGGTGATATTCAAGTGTTACAAATATAAGCACTGGTTTTTATAATACTGTTTCCTGAATTTGATGAAATAGAACAGTAAGATTCTTAGCGATATCCAACTAAAGACATTTCTCCTAAACCCAGAACTATTATTCTGTTGCATCATACTTCGACAGCTTCCACTCTATTTGAATATAGCGACTATGAAACAGTAGGCTGGGTCAATTGCAGCTTTGCACCTTATATTAAACTTGTAAAATCTTCCCTATCCAGGAGGAAAATCCCACATATCAAATACTACTTGTGAAATATAGGACTTCCTGGTTATTCCTATTTTTAAAATGTAACCAGGATTCACCCAAACCTTTTTTATTTTTAAATGTGAGTCTTTAGTGTAAACCAGCAATGTCTTCCAAATGCTACTGAATAATTACTGCTCTATCTGAAATTTCTTTGTTAAACATATTATATTGTCTAATCTTAAATCTTAGAATATTAATACGCTGGTTTTGTCCACATGGAATAACAAAAAGATGCTGTAAAGCTTATTCAGTAATTACTCCTGTATCATTCCGCCTACACTGCAGTTTTTAATCACTTCAGGTAAACCATCTCTACATATATTTTAAAATGATGCCTTAGAAAAAGACTTCTAAGCATTATTCATTTCTCTGCAGCACAGATCTACAACTGAAAACCTATCATCAGTGCATCCTGATGAAAAGGTAATAATTAAATCTTTTTTCCCCTTCTTCTACAGCACATTATTTGACCTATGATAAAACAACCTATCAAATTTCCATTTATTATTTCTACCTGAAGGGTTTTGTCAGCTCACACAAACATAAATCTCCATTTGTCAGATTTAAACTGTACCTGTCCCAGCTGCTATGAGGGTTCATAGCTCTTGTCCCTTAAAAATTACCGAAGAGCATCAAGCAACATAACCCCCCTCCAGCCTTCACTGACCCTTGCAATCAATAATATTTGTAACCTGTACGCGCACAGTTAAGTAGAACGAAGCCATGCACTATCCCAGCTAACCACATTGAGCTGTGATACTAAAATCTGCTCCCTTGTGTCTCCTGTGATCAATTCTAATCTCTGGACCAAGAATGAAAGAATGCAGCCCCTTGTTTCCAAATTCATCTGAAACGGATGTTATAGATTTGTAGGTCTGCACAGGAGCTGTGGATTTAACACAACCAGCAGTTCAAGGAAAGAACACATCTCAGCTATCATTCATCCTCATTATCCTCAGTGTATTTGGGATCTTCAGATGACAAGACAAAACACAGGAAAATGCAGATGTACTGACTTAAAGTAAGCTCATTTTGCTAAAATACTGCTGGTAAGGTGGAGGTCAGTCGTTCCATTATGATTACTTTGTGTAAAGGCTTATAAATAGACTGCCAATATTTGTTCCTTCTGGAAACGTCTCATACGAGTAAATTAAACAGAAATTCCCTAGAAATAGCAAAAGTTCTGCTCTGTTAAAAAGAAACAATTACAGAAAGAAAGAGTAGTTCAGGTTTTTGATGATATTTGTTCTCTCACCTCCAAACTAATTTTATTTAAAAGAAGGCAAATTTGCCAGTCAATTAGTCTAATTAGACGGTGGTATCTGAATATAGAAGAGGAAGAAAGCAACTTTAGAAAGCTACTCCGGTAGAAAAAATGCTTTTTGAATCTGTCACACTCCCAGAATACATGTTTGCAGAGCTCCCATAACTTCCTACGTATAGGTTAGCTGTACTGGCTCCTCATCAGCAGATCCAGTGCCATGAATCATCTATCAAAACACGGAGAAGACTTTCTTACTCATGTCTTTCAAGCAACATTCTGAGGAGACACTTTGAACATGATTATGCTCCAGCGTTCACTAACCATAAAGAAAAATAGCACACAGAGTTTTATAATTGCAGGTGAATAATAAGTATGCATTGTCAGAGGCTTTATCTTCTCCAGCTGTCACATGCTGTGTGTCACTACAGAGTATGCTGCACCAAACATGACATTCTTACAACATGCTGGAGGGTCAAAGAGCTTTCTCACTCAGGTCATTTACCCACTACACGTTGACGCCCTTACCCTTAAGCACATATTTCTATGCCTTTTCCTTTAAAAGCAGCTCTCGCAAGGAGTTTTAGGTAAACATCCTGTTAAAGTGGTATTTTCCTACCCAAGTAGATACCTGAGAAACATTAAACCAGCTATACGGCTACCCCCGTATACTTTCACATACTGGTAATAACTAAGCAAGGTCATACTTTGAACAGACCCTATTCCACAGGTCAACAACAGAAAAAAATCATAAATGGTCTAAGGGGTTTTTTAATCCATTAGTCCAAATCTGAATTCCTTTCCCAGCACCAGCGTATGTTGTATTTCACATGAAATTTTATTCAAAGACAGAGTGTTTTTAATAACTATACTATTTTTGTCAAGTGCCTGAGTTTTCCTTGGGTGTTTCACATACCGCTGACAAGGCATTAACTCTGGTAATTTGGGCCAGAAATATAACACAGTTGAACCTCAGATGCTCTAAGGATACTACGCAGAAAACAGAGAAATGATGAAGATCCTCAGATTGCCTCCTTAACGCCAAACAGTCGAGGACATGAAGTGAAACATTCTTACGGAAGATCGGGGTCAGGTACCTGGCGCGCGGCTGCAGAAATCCGCACAGGCACTCACGCAAGCTCCTTCCTCCTCTTAAGCTTATGGCTTAAGATCAGGTGGCTAAGTAAAAAAAGTAGGAAATTTATACTTAGGTTAAGCACCTCATTCCTGTGATGCTTAAAGAGTCAAAGAAACCAATGTCCCTTTTCAGTCCATGAAGAGAAGGCCATGTCCAGAGAGATGTCCATTTCAGAAAGTTAAAAACTAGATGCCTAAGATTGCCTGGAGCCAAGGGTGCAGATACTCCCAAGGGAGTGTGTGCCTCCCCTGGCACGGCACCCAACCCATGTCGATGCTAGCCCAGCCACACAAACGTACCAAGGAGAGAGCACAAGTCCTTCATCTCGTCTTGGTGCTTATTTTTGTATTTGCGGTACTACAGCAGGGAGATTCTTTCCCTGTGGAGTTTCAAACGGTAACAAAACCAAGAGCATCTGATCAATAAATAGCAAATCAAGTTACACGGTCCCAATAGGTCCCTCTAACAAGGAATTCTCTCTGAAATGTTCACGCTTGTCTAATGTTGCTGCTTTTAATCCTTTCACACCAGCGCTTGCATTAGTGCTAATGTAAAACAAATGAACATTTTATACAAAGATATCCACTCTCCCCAAGTAAAGGGGTTAATACCAAAGTAAGCTTTAGGAATGTAAATTATTTTCCCCGTGTGGCTGAAAAACTACATGAGTTATTCATTTAAAAATTATTAGCATATAAAATCATTATTATCTCTGCAGTTAATATACAGTTCACTGACAACCTTTTGAACCATAATAATTAAGAAAGGCAGCATCTTTAATGAAGTTACAAAACACACTGTTTATTAAATAGCACACTGTATCTTTAATTACTTCAAATATTATAATCCAATGAAAAATTATTTCATAAACCTCAAGACAAATTATGTCAGAGATGGAGTGTGCATTTTGTTCCTCTATGAATCCTAAACAACACTTTCAATTTGCTTACATGTTTCTGTTGTATGCAAATCTGCTCTTGAAATTGCTTTCAAGTGTCTAAATCCAATGCCACTAGCATAAATTTAAGATACAGTTTGTGCTATTCTTTCTTTTTAAAACAGATTTAATTTTTGTCAGATGTAGAATTTGTCAGTTCTAGTAAACGCAGCTTTTCCATTCCATCCTCAGGAGGTAAACTGACGATCGGTGTCTGTGGGGGTCCCAAAATCATGCTCATTGAAATAAAGACTGTTTGGGGGTCTGCTGCTGTATTTTACTATTTCACCGTTCTGTTCTGAGCTAAAGATAACTTTCGTTCAAAACCGTCAATGGTTTTGAGGATATGCCATAATACCGACAACCACATACTGAGATCATTTTAAATATTCCATCTGGGGTTTCTGGTTTGGTTTTTTTTTTTGTTTGTTTGTTTTTTTAAGTAATTTGTGTGTCAAGCCACTTTTTGCTGTATATCCAGTATCAAACCTACCTGCTCGATGTGCTGGCCACTATCTGACCAAGGCTGAATGCTGCACAATTAAAGAAATGGTTTAGCTGTTCACAGCATTAGGCCCTTCACTTCGTATCAAACACAGGATAAAGTCAGTATTAAAAAGCATTGACTTCTGCACCAAGTCAAAATTAATACATACAACTTCAATTATGACAACACTAACTTGCCACCGAATACTTTGACACTGTTTGGAAACCCTCGGTTTGCTATCAGATTTTCATGGGCTAATCAATGAGGCAGGAAAGCGCAGAGATTATCCTCAATTCCTCTACGTTAAAAAAAAAAAAAAAAAAAAAAAACCCTCGGTTTGCTATCAGATTTTCATGGGCTAATCAATGAGGCAGGAAAGCGCAGAGATTATCCTCAATTCCTCTACGTTAAAAAAAAAATAAATAAAATCTACATTCTATCTACGTCTTCTTCAGCAGAAATACTGCCCATTGAAATCATGGAGCAAGACTGAGGAGAAACAAACATTTTGTGTAATACTATAATAGTAAAACTGAATTTAAAAAAGCACCAAACTTTATTTTCTTAAAGCTTCTGCCATGAGTCTATAGCGTATAATAATATGTAATTATAAAAAACAACCATTGCTAGCATGTTATTTAGAGTGGAAACAAAAATATATGGAAGATCAAAATCTAACAAACATGCTTGCTTGCTGAATTAGTACAAAAACTTCCAAACATCGATGTTCAAAACCTGACTGGATACGGTCCTAAGCAACCTGCCCTGTGCAACAAGCTTTGAGCTGGCAGGCTAGACTAGACCATCTCCAAAGGTCCCTTCCAACTATTTTATGTTTCTATGAAATAATCCCTGGTTGAGGTCCTAAGCCATGGAAGGATTTCTGAATTACTTTAGCTGGGATTAGAAAATTCCACTAATACAGTTAGGTAAAAGAAAAAATTCCCTATTGGGGCATAGGTACCAGACACTCACAGAAAATTCAGAGAAATTCACAGGCTCTTCATGCTACTACTGGTTACTGAGCTCTCCTAGCCAGTGGCAATATCCTAGGAATCAGACCCTTTCTTCATCTACCCATGCTACAAAGAAACAAAGCTCAGGGATGGAGAACTAGAGAATAAGAGCTCTCACACAGGGTTGGAAAGTTAATTTTTGAAACTTCTGCACTCTAAAACCTTCTTCCATGCTTCCATTTAGTACTATACTTGTTTACAGAAACCACATCTTGCCACTCACGGTCCCTTTCGCAGTAAGTAATGGAGTTGGGCTTGTCTTATCCAACAAAAACACTCACTAAGCTTGTAAAACAGGAGTGTAGGAAAAGTTCAAGGACTTTAAATCAAAACCTGAATACAATTTAGACTCAGATGATTTAAGCTAGTATTTAAAAACATCGTCTTAAACATCAGCACCTACAGTCTTGGATATTTACAACATGTAAGAACAGTAATTCTACTGCTGATGTAATTTTCTAATAGGTTACAACTGATACTGGAGCTTCCTCAAAGTCCACGGAAAAATGCCACCATGCAGATGGAAAAATCTACGGATCCACCCCCCTAATAACAAAACTGTCTTTCAGAAGTTCAGCATCACCATATCAGTTATATCAAACCAAACCTTTCACAAACACTGTATTATTAACGATAAATTAATTTTGCCCCACATAAAATTAGGCTGTGCCTGCTTGAAGACTTGCCATAGAATAATCAGCCTAAAGGTTGAAGGCAAAACCACCTGTGTGAGAAGAGACTCGAATAAACAGAATCCTCTGCTAAAAAAAAAAAAAAAATAAAAAAATCTACCTCTGACTTCTGCATTCTGGTAACCACTGCTTTATTCCTGATTATAGACATGTGTAAGTAGAAAATAGCTATTCATCTATGCATTCAAATGCAAAATCAGATCTGTATGTTAAAGGTACAGCATGTATGATGAAAACTATCAGCTTGATAGCCCTGTACTGACAATCACCAAGCATATGCGCAGATACGGCTCCGCACCTGTAAGTACAGGTATTTCCAAAAGATCGTGCCCTCAAATTTTTGGAGGGAGGGATTAGGATTATAACACCTCTTGAATCTGCAATCAAATGCTGAGCAGATACATATTTAGGTATCAGACAGCTGCTTTTTTTCATGGCCATCTCCATCACCAATGTAACAGAAAAGAAAAAGCCATTTTTCGAAACTCGTAGCTCAGGAACAAAGTGATGAACTAAGCCACCTTTTAGAATATTTGAATGATGAAACTGTTGAAGGGGCAAAACCCTAAACTATTTCTAAATGCAGTCTTTGAAAGATAAAGAGAGATTACTATTGAGACACCATGGGGGAGGTCTAGGGGACTCTGCTATTCAATTATTTATCTGTTTACATACATACAGTACTGAAATAAAACGTCCTAATTACAGACATTTTACAGACCAGGGGAATATTAATTAATAAAAGATTACTTAAAAACTAAGATTACTTAAAAAACTGAAAAGATATTATCAGAATGATGCACTCAGCAAATGGAGCCATCAAAAAGATACCATAAAAGCAATGCTATCATGATATTGAAGAAGGAAGAAAACAGAGTATTTAAAATTTCTGAAGCCTTGTAATTAAATGTATAACAAATGCAGCATGCAGAATCTCTAGCTGTACTGCAAGAGCCATAAAATTGATAAAATTAAGGTAGTGGTATTACAGCAACACTGTCCCATTTTCATTGCATGTAGAAATGCAAATCAGTTCGGCAGACAGCAAGCTACGCTCTACGCTTGGCCGCGTGAGTTATTTCAATACCAATAGTAACAAATAGCACTTACTGTTTGTAGTGCTTTCTATTTTCAAGGTGCTATACAAACAGTCAATCCTCAAAACATCCAGTATCCAGGTAACAGATAAACATTTATCCATGCACTTTACAGATGTGCGAAGAAATTTGAGTGTTTTGCTGAGGACCGTACATTAACAGCAAGGTTGTGATGGCTCTTTGGCATTCACACAATAGAGTTTTAAAATGCTGAAACTGTGGATCTTTCATAACCAGAATCTTGATGGTCCAGGAAGCACGCTTACTATTTCCTGCCTATGACAGTGCTATTGCAAGCACTGTCTTAACAGTTACCTCCTTGCCACTGGGGCTGTGGAGGCACCCGGACCATCTGTGCCCAACACACGAATCGAGGTGCTGAAAGAAGTGGGCAATGTCCTCGGAAATGCCACTCTCTGTGGTCTTGGAGACTGGAGGTGCTCCCCAATGAATAGAGACGGGAATCGAGCCTCCAACACCAATCACTGTAAAACGCTTAGTTTTGCAATTATTTTCCTTTCCTTGTTTTAAGGAGCTGAATCATATCTACAGACCATGTCACATCACAGCTACTTTGCCAGTAGCCTATACAGAGTGGACACAGGTAGACTTGCACATAGTGGTGGGCAGCTGCCCCCCTTGTCTCTGGGAAACACATGTGAATGCTAATATTAAAAACCGAGGAATAACACGTTGTCAAAGCGTTATTCAGAGAGCAGCCAAAATTAGGACCTAATTAGATGGCCCCCTATTTTCCACGGACTCCACACAGAGCAGTAAGAGCTCAGCTGCAGAAGCAGAGCAGGAGGTGACTATTTAATGAATTGAACATTTCAATGAGATGGTCATTTGGTGTCAGCACAGACAATGGCAGCCTTCCTTCCTGATTACTAGTTTTCACTACCCGACTTTTTTTGGACTAATTATACATCTTCTCTTACCTGTCACTTAGCAACCTTAGCTGTGATTTCATTATGTTTTGAAAAAAAATACAAGAATATATTGGCTAACATAAGAATATGCTTTTTTTTTTTACTTGAATAAGTAATAAAAAATAATGTAAAAATCCTCAAAACACACACATTTCCCCATCTTGCAACTTATTACAGCTGACTAGTCAGGAGAGGTATTTATATAAATACTTCTTTTTTTTACATTAGCTCTTACTTGTTTGATACATCTGACAAATAATACCTTACAAAGAACAGAAAGGATCCAAATTCAGCCAAACACACCTATCATTTCTTTAATTTGCCTTTTTTCCCCTCTGTTTACATGTTCTTTTACATATATTTTTTCTTTCTTTTTACTTCTTTCAGTTCCATTTCCTTATAGATACATTTTTCTTGTTCACCTCCCCTTTATCTGCTATTTTTTTCCAACTCTCCCTCATTATTTGTAGGGTTTTCCCTTTCAGCCTTTCCTCTCCAGGCTCAGACCGCCACCATTGTCTTCGGAGCGCTGAAAGTAACAACGCTCAAACATCAATTGCCTTTGGGCCCAGAGATTTGTCAGCTACAAGATGCTTTGGAGAAAAGGTTTTCTTATAATTTAGTTATATCATTGCCAGGAGAACATCAAGCCTTTCAGGCTGGTACTTAAAAATACAGAAAATGTGCATTTAAAACAATCAAACTATACACTACTAACAACAAAAACATATTTCTAGCAAAGTAGTAATACGAGAACTAATATGTCGCATTTGATGATTTTGAACTTTTTCTATCTGTAGATCACTACAAGGGAATAATGGCGCTGTAGAACTGGCTCACTGAAGAAGTTATGATGTTTTAACAGCTGTATACAGCTGTGAAAAAGATACTCAGATAATTCTAGGGGGGGGGTCTTCGTAAAGCAAGGGCTTTGAGCAGCTTTTTCATGCTATGACTTTTCTACAATATTGTTGTAGAAAAAGTTGTTGTTCTGTGAGAATTTACATCACACTGAAGCTCATGCGCTGTTAAAGTGGTCTGTTGGCACTGTCTGTGGAGGCAAAGCCCGATTCAAGACTAAGGTCGCTACCTACACAGGAGGCAAGCTCCCCCTCAAACAAACCTTGTTTATCCATCAGTCACCGAGACAGGACACAGGGGATGGCGTGTGTAACAACTCCAGTCTGCATCAGAGCTGTGTAGACATAGCTATAAATGCCAATGGAATTACTTAGATTGTGTAAAGTGAAGTCGGTGCATAAGCTTTTGTGAGAACAAGGCCTGATGTTGGTTTTAACATAAAAACATTTTACACAACTCCTCCCACACTTCTTAAAACTGCATCCCTAATTATGGAGTGTGGAGATCTACTATAAGTGATTGATGTTGGTTTGTATGTTGTTATGGAAACAAACCAAGTAGGAGTCTCTGCTTTGTGTTTAGAATTTTTGAGTCAGATTTTACAGTAAATAACTAAGCTTTCCAGTGTACAAGCAACAACACCATATGGCCATTAGTCTCCACCCAAAGATTACGTCCTCACTTGCCACTACTTGTTAAAATTAAGGTTTTTCCAGGAATAGAGTAAAAATCAGTGGACCTGCTCCATCCTGTCACTGGTCAGTGAGCAACAAAACATGGTTGTCTCAATTACGGACAGCTTATAAGCTCAAACATTCGACAAAGTCCATCAAAACATTCATAAAAATAAGTAATGTTTACCTCAAATTTGAGCTGACAAATTCTACAGCTCTCGGGATAGAACACCTACCCTGGGGATGCTACAGGCATCACGAGGAATTTATGGAATGTAAGCGCCCATCAAAAGAATGACATATCTAAGTTAAAAGTTATTAATTTCTAAAGTATTATTTTGGTATCGAATATGCACGATGTGAGTACCTGCCAAACAAAAAGACAACCAGCATTACCCAAGAAACTTAATATTCAATAGACAGCGGTTCACAAAAAGGCAGTAAGGAGGATGAAAGGTGAAAGCCACATGAAGGAAGAAAACATCAAAGGAGTACGGTTTAGTAAGAAAATAATGTTGATTTTGCTTCTGTAGGAGTTAAATGACCTGGATAGACAACATCGCGATTCCTGTCCTAATCATTTCTGGTTTGTGCACATAAACTTGAGCACTGCATATCTGAATCCAGCCCTGCATTGTGGCCATCTCCACTCCCTGCACCTGACAGTGGGACTGACCACAGCTTTCCTCTGGGCATCCTCCAAAGACTATCATAAGTCCACAAGGAACCTCCCTGCCACCAAGAGGCACTACTGATTACCTTAATTTTTTTGTGCGCTCCTGGACAGGTTTCCAAGCAGATAAAAATGTTTTCCCCAGCGTCAACCAAAAAAGTGAAGGTGCACCCACTTCCTGATGCACCAAACATATCACTGTAAATGTAGTCATCACCCTTTCATACACCAGTGGAAGCCCAGTGGTTTCCAGCCTTGACCGCTACTTTGTCCCTTCTTGAAGTCACACCAGAAGCACTCCTGGATTTGCTCAAAGCGATGATTACAAGCCCAAACATACAATAATCATTACAGGTGGCTGTTACCTGGCTGCCAAGCAGTTACCAGACAGACCTCCGCTGGCCTCAGAGACATGCACATTGATCAGGTTAAAACCTGTCCTGCCACTAAGACCCATCAGCAAACCCCAGTGACAGAGGCTCCCTCATTTGGGTCCAATA
The DNA here is from genome assembly GCF_000710305.1 of Buceros rhinoceros silvestris. Taxonomy (NCBI): domain Eukaryota; kingdom Metazoa; phylum Chordata; class Aves; order Bucerotiformes; family Bucerotidae; genus Buceros; species Buceros rhinoceros. The sequence continues at coordinate 138,568 of NW_010418466.1, read as the reverse complement.
CACGTTCTCAAAGACACCACAAATCTGCCTTTATGATACTGCATTGGTTCCTTGTCAAAAAGCCAGCCGCTCCACCCCCACAGGGCATGACAACTTCCCTTACATCCCCAGGAGCTGGAGGAGGGGAATAGAAACCGCCCCAGCTCTGCTTCATCACCTCCTTATTCTGACTCTTGATTCTGCTGCTGATCCCAATTTTTCTTGCTTGTATTTTTGCTCTGAGGGAGCGTAATGTCATTCTGGTTCCTGACCAGGAGACACTTCTGCCTGGGAAAACACTAATAATGAGCCTCTTTTGACACTGGATATTTATGCTGCCCTATCGCCCTTTGTTGCATCCCTGGGTGATTTCTAACCAGGCCTTAATATGATCCCATTAGTTATCCCGCAGCTTTGGGGACATCTAATATACACCCTGTGTGAGCATGTACAGCTATAGTCCTCTGCTGCCCCTGCCTAACACTTCTTACTGCTAATTCAGATATCAGGCTGAGATCTGGCCGAGGTACTGGGCTTAAGTGGCTTAAATATCCTTCCTGGTGCACAGAATAACAGTTTGTCCATCACCTGAATAAGCAGAGCAAAGTGTCTTTACAACAAACAATTCAAGAGGACTAGGCAAAATAAGCACTAGGCTTTTGCTCAGGCTTGTTTGCCTGAACAGTATTTTACATCCTTTGGACCAAGTTTTTATTTCATATCAAAAAGGGGAGGAATGCCATTTAGATGGCACAGAAGGTGAAACACAGGACTTTACAGAGGCAGGTAATAAGAATATTATAAGGTGTTTCATAGGTGATATAATTGCAGTTATTTTTGATAATAAAAACCCATTGAAATTAGGATTTGAATTACACATAAACATAGCCATAGGACTGCGATTCTAAAATCTCATCTGACTACTCCATTCTCATCTAAAAGTGAAACCAGGATTGAATAACCAGCAGCCAATATTAGTGTTCTACAGTAAGAATAACTAATACAGAGGGAGTGAAATGAAAAGAGTCAGCAATGCATTTCCCCCCCAGCATATCAAGCAGGTTTTCATAAGGAAGCAGTGGTCATCAATCACTACCTCATTACCAACCTGTCATCTGGGTTTAGGCTAAATGTATTCTGGCTTGCTGCCATACTAAATGTTCAATGAAACATCCTTAAGGCTCTCTACAAGTTCAGCTGAAGTCGCACATGCTATACATCAAAGAGGAACATTAGCGTTATCATAGCTTAATAAATAGTGCCATTCTGGCAATGTAATCCTATGTTCAAGAGCTATCTTCCATTCCCAGTATTATACTGCTTAAGTAAACAATCTGCTGTCTTGTGTGAAGTTTATTTAGTGATAAATGCACATAAAGATAATTAGTCATACTGTTATAGATACACTTCCATTCCAGATGAAGAACACAAGCAAAAATAGCAGAGGATTTTAAAAGCACACAACGACATAATGAACTTTATCTTGAAGCATTAGTTCATAATTCTTGCCTATTGTAGTTTATTATCCAAGTTTCACTGCACTGGAAAACAACGATGACAGTTGAAGGACTCCAAATCAATGTCTTTTCAAAATAACACTGGCTTGAATATGGGACTTCTGCGTACACTGGGATGCAAAGGAGCCACTAAGATGACTGCAAAATACATTTCAAGAGTGTGAATTCTACTCACCTTGGGAATAACTCCTGACTTAAGCAAGGATACTTACAATTTGCCGTTCATTTCCATGCACCATTGGAGGACTAAGTCCTGATTTTGCTTTCAAATTAAAAAATGCCAGGAAAACATATATCTAGCAGAAGCTTCAACCTGAAAGCAAAGCCTAATAACGTTTTGAAGTGAATCAGTTTAATCACTTAAAATTATCTTAAAACAATGAAAAATCATCTAGAAATTTCAGAATACTTTTTTTGACCTTGTATAAAATCTTTCATTTGGAAACATTACATTTGTTATGCAATCAGGCCCTACTATTCCTTACATAAAATATGAGAAGTTATGTTCAGTCACAGATTTTCCAAATAACTTTTAGCACGTAGCAGGAAACCTGTCTTGACTAATAAGCTGGGCTTGTTCTAGGCAAAACACATTGAATTTAAAACAAGGTTTCAAGCCCTTATGTACGTCTGACACTGTTCCTTCCCATTGTGCATTAATCGAAATAAAACTGTAGCTGCACCAACCCTTGGCGTAAGTACAACTGATAAGGGAGAAAAAAACTCTCACGAGTCAGCGTCCTTCCTTTACTAATATAAACGTAAAGAAAAAGTTACATATCAAAGAGCGTTCCCCACATCACACTAAGTCAAGAGAAGTTGGCAACACTTTTCAACAAGAATAAGCATTACATGGTGTTTGCAGGGTGTCCTTCTTCAGAAGGGATGGCAGAAGATGCTGGTTTTATGCCTGCCCTGCACATCCAGCCAGTAACAATGCTGGATGCAGAGACCTCCCCTCATGTTCACTGAAGCACACATCCATGAGGAAAGGCAGTTCAGTTTTTCAGCTGAAGTTCTGACAGACTTGAGAGAAAGGCTGCTAAATGATTCTCTGCTCTGCAGAAGGCTTACAGCGTATATTGCTTGCTCAAACCAGGCTCTCCCTCTTCTGTTCTGTTGCCTCATGTTCTAAGTCACTTAACTAGAAGTTAGCCTTGGGACAAATTTGTCTGTCTGTGAAGTGTTAGCAAAAAAGACTGGATTTCCAGATATGTATACGGAGAATGAACTTGTCCTTTCAACTTTGAGTTGTCTCGTTTCTTCCTTGCCCATCCCGCAACCTTTAAGCTCTCTTGTACCTTTAAGGCAAGGTCTCTGCTACAAAACTTGAATAGCTGCACTTAGAAAAGGTGAGATGTCAAGAAGCAGTAGTTTCATAGCTCTGGATAAAGCTTTCCTTTTCCTATTTCTGCATACATACAAAGGGCCAGACATCAAAATTGATGTTAATATCGTGTAGTAATATAGCTTTAAAAGTTTACAACAATTTAAGCCATACATTAGTTGCAAAACACATGGCTTCCATCAACTACTTTAGTAATAATGACAGGGGAAACAAGATCAGAATCCTAAATGTTACACACTGTCAGGCTCTATATTTTCTTATCTCTTTTTTTACCAAGAAAAACTTTGTAAAAAAACTTTTTTTTTTTACTAAAAAGTATGAACAAAAATTACATGTTGCACTAGATCCTCAACAAAACCAAGACTGTTCTTATAGGACCATAGCACTAGATAGCTCTGACCTTAACTCTGACCTTAACTCTGTGGCATTTTATAGGTCTTCTACAACACTGTCAGTCAGCTTAATTCAGAAGTCAAAAGTACTCACTGAACACAACAACAATGAAAAAGAGCATTAAAATATGAGTTAATTAAAGGTGTACTATCATTTTCTTCTGTATTTGGTGCACAACAGAGAAAGAGGAAAACCTGTCCTTGGCTTTCTACGTACCTTCTTGCAGCAGTTTTGTCCTCTTTCATGCCTGATAGCTTATAGACTTAGTTGCCTGACAGCAGGATCTGGACCCTCCAGTGCAGCAATCATCAGATTTAAAATGCTCCTGACAGCTTTTGATTCTGAAGTTTCAGTTTGGTTTGTAGACTAAACTAGTGCAACATCCATGTTGCATTACTATAAATTCCGATTATCTAGTTCTTTAGGTTTCTTTGGTTTGCGGTTTTTCTTCCCCTCCATCTCCCCATAAATACACATGGGTCAAGATCCTGTGAGAACTCAGAAGACTTAGTGTCCAGCTGTTCTTCCATGTCTTCTCTAGGCCAACACCTGTTGCAGAGATACCACCAAGAGCTCATGGTTGGCAAGCTGCTCTAATGCCACTCAGCTTGTAGGCTGAAAGGTCACGCCTGTAATGTAGTCAGTTTGTGGCTTCCACATTAAAGAGAGGGAGTTGCTATCACTGCTGGATCTCTATCTTATGAAATCCAGTGACTGTAAAACCAGATGCCACTTTCATAATTGCTTTCACTCTCCAGTACATCTTAGAAAAATAACTTCTAGGGCCTGATGAAGGGATGAGCCAACCTCTTCACGAACAAGAGAACCTTCTAACTCAAAGCTATGACATTAGTTATAGGACATTAGAGTCAAGGACACTAAAGAACTGGCTGAAGACATGGACCGAGGGCAAGATTAATTTCCTCTTCTTTTTATTTCAGAGATACTATGAAAAGAGAATTGAAGATAGAGAGGCTTCTTTTCTACTCTCTAATTCCCACTATAGAGGCATCCAGTAAGATCTAAACAAGATGAAGAACAGAGCAGGAGAAACTGTCTGTGAAGAAAGCAAACACTACAAACGGAATCTAACAGGATCTTAAACAAAACTTTCAGTAAACAAAGACGACCCTAAGTAACTAAATACAATGCGACTACTACTTCATGTCCCTTCAACACTAAATTCTACAGGTGTAAAAACAGGTTCAAAGGATATAAATGTACATCACCCAATTTTACTAAAAATTGGTACACCTTATTAAAAACTTTACCAGGTTATATTTTCTTTACCTGGCAGGAAAACTTGTCCTTTTTCTGGCTGGTGTTTATACACACTTCAGTAATCAGTGCTGAACCCAAGAGGAAAATTATTTTAGATGCCTATTGTATTAGAACAGAAAAGTAAGAAAGTGGATAAGGTCATCATCATCATCATGGCTTGGCTTCGCGGACAAAGATAAGGCATACACAAGTAGTAAGTGTAGATTTATGGAACAGCATAGAACAGAATTTCTAAATATTCTCCATCGCAGTGAAGTGCTCTGCAGTCACTGACCTGGCAGAAGACGAGAAAATGGGAGAGCAGGCTGTATCTTCCCACTGTCCCATCTCACCTATTTCCAGAACTAGAGAAAAGGCAGCCCCCTCTACCACGGGAGTCAGGGTGATCCAAGTCGTCTGAACCCATGGTGCAGTTTCACGGGGGTGAGTCTGCACCATCATTAGCTCTATGTGATCTGAACTCCGTAGCCGCTCTGAGTAGAACTAAACGATCGACACTGGATTGACATACACAGACATGTATCACAGAAAGAATAAGGCCACTTCATAAACCAAGGACAATCTAGAAGATTTTACCCAGCAACTACAAGACTAGCCTAGAAGTGCACAGAAGTAAAACCTTGATCTGCAAGTCATTGTTCATTTTCAAACATGCAGCTTATGTAGGGAGAAGAGAATTCGACATTTGTTCATAAACACATTTATGGCAAATTCAACGAGCTTTAATGGCACTACCTTTGAATGACACTACAAATGAATTAATTTTCCTGATTTCAATGTTCAAATTGCATCAATATATTTTTTCCCGCTTTTATTTCTAAGAGAGAATCCTTTCTGCTCATATACACAGTTTGAACAGTTGTATATGATGCCAAATGCAAACATTTAAGGAAAGTTCCAGCATATTAAGTTTAACCCTCTTTTCTGTCTCAATGACAGATGAAAGAATTCCAGCTAGGTTGGTTTTATGAACCAGTCAAATGATTTGTATTCAGAGCAACATTAAAAATCCCCATGACAAAGTATACTTGAACAAAAATACCCTGCTTGTGACACATCCTTTACAAGTAATGTGTTTTCATTTTTCACATGTTGCATCTCATTTATTTTATTCAGGCACACACAGTTAAATCTACAAGATAAGGTAAGCTTCCAATACCTTTGAAATAATAAATCATTTCTTACAGATGTTTTCACCCACTGCAAGGTTGCTGCTCATTAATCATCAAACATTATCAGTATCTATCACTGCCCAGTGCTAAACAGGAAAAGCACCTCATTTTGAGTTTTGACTTTTATTCACCGGTTAGTCCCTGACCCCTACACTGCCACACGCTTATTGGAAATATGGAAACTCCTGCTGCATGGCAGATCTTACTACAAGGAGTTTTAGAAGGAGTGTTACACAAGCAGAGGCACGTTTTTATTTGAGAACTGAAGGAAACAAAGTCAAGCTGCTCTTCAAATTGGCAATGCAAATCCCATAACGTCGTCTTCAAACATGTAAGTAAAATGCAACCACGTAGGCAAACTATTTCTGGTCTAGATTTTTTCATATCTCTAATGGTGAAATAAATGTACCAGGCACTATGCAAGACATTTCATTTTTGATAAATTATCAAAATTTAATTTCAGAAAGCAGTATGTAGGATACAAAACATCTTTAACAGCATAATCCTGTGGGAAGATTTTTTTTAAAAATGGCGCAATGCGAGTATGACGTTATCTGATAAAAAATTTCACCTTCCTTGGGATCATTGAGAAATTGCGGGATTCATGCCAATAGTGAAAACAAAATTTGCACTATTTAATTTGCTATTCTGGTTTTACACATCTTTTTCAAAATACTGGAATAGAAATTATATTTGGGGAACCAGTACAAATTTCAGGAGAGGAAAGGGAAGAAGATTTCTGTAGCTCCAAGAGCGAGACTGAATGCCTGCCAGCAATAACACAGTTCAGCTTCTCCGCAGCACTTTTACAGTACTGAGAACTTTTATAGCCCTTTTAGTGCTAAGTTTCACTATTCTCATATGATATAGAGAGGAATAAAGTCAGCCAGAAGGCCAATAGCCAGAGCCCAAATCTCACTCTCAGCAGAGCATCACACCACACTGCTTCCCTCCAGTGATATACTAGAGCACATGCTTTATATTTTTGTTACTAACCAAGTGAAAAATTAAAGGCTTCCAGTTAAAAACAACTAACATCTCCTGCTACAGCTGCAATTCACTCAACTCTCCTTTAACTAAACATTTTGTTTGCATATTCTATAGTTTTCTGAATGAACATTGAACACCACACTTGTAACTAGATTATTCACTCGGCAAGGCTGATTAAACACGTTCCATTCTTGCGAGCATGGCAGGTCTACAGAAGTGACTGAGTGACGACGTGTGCTTTCGATGCCTCAGTACAATAAAGGGCACATTCAGCACACGCAAAGGCCCATATCTGCATTTGAAAAATAAGAAACCAACTTCCCAGTGTAGCAGGTGTATTAAGACTCTTATGTCCCTATGATTTAAAAAGTGCTAAGATTTCAAAACTTTACTTAATTTTATTGGGCTTTCCAGAAAAAGCTGTGCACAAAGGTGGCAGGGATTGTAACAATGACGGGTGATTTCTCCAGATTCTGTCTACTGGGGGAAGGAAATCAGGTTTTTTACTGCAAATTAACTCTAAGCTTTACTATCAAGCAGCTAGTACAGCAACAAAACAGGCAGGAACTTTATTCCAGTGATTAGTACAGACACCACAACCAAGTACCTTAACGCTTCCTGCACAGAAGGGCCACTGTGTCTACCTCCCTCAACTCTACAAATTTATTTCTGCTAGGAACAGGCAAGAACTCAAACTCGGAATGTAAGGAGATAAACAGGCAATTTAACAACCCATAATCTAGGACAGCTTCAGGATCTGTCTGTAGTAGCCTTGAACTCAAGCTAACCACACCGACCCCTGGAGTAGCATGCCATGCCTGCGCTCCCGTGCTGAGCTGTGGAGGAGGCTGCAGCAATCTGTCTCAGCTATCACCTCGGCCTCCAGCATGGAAGAACTCTGCTAGCCTGCCAGGGCCTTCCCAAGCTTTGTATGGAGCACAGGGGGATAGGCCCCCTTACCAAGGGAGGATCAAATACATTAAAACTGCCTAAAATCTATTCCAAATAGGTGCCACAATGGTTCATGTTTTGGACTTTCCCTTTTTCCTCAGCCACCACGAGTGGTTCTTCTACAGCACAGTTGCAAGAATACCACATTCTGGTCCCACAAGCAACATAAAGATCATCATCATCATGGCTTGGCTTCACGGATGAAGATTTGGGAAGGGCTTTCCCCACGCTCACTGCAAGCGCACTGATGGCTGAAAAGGCCAATGCGGGATAGGCAAGCCCGGTCGCAAAAAGCACAGCGGAAGGTCTCCTTGGGTGGTACAGTCGAGGCACGGTTCTTTCTGCGCTGTCTCTTCTCCTCGAGACTGGTTCTACACATGCTCTCAAAGGAGACACAGCAGCGTTATGTATGGTGTGTCTCCAGATCCCACGATTGGAGGCCAGGGTGGACCACTGATGGTGGTCAATGTGGCCAAACAGCAGCTATTTGGTCACACAAGTATGTAAAATCTTCTTGGCATTGAAGCAACCCTTACCTAACTTTTTAAAAGTTATGAAATCTCCCAGATAAAAATTTAGCCATTATTTTTCATCTACAAAAGATTTGTATGGGGCCATAATAGTAGCATCAGAACCCTGTTTCCAGCGAACAGAAAAGCAATCATGTCCAAATCACCTGTACATTGAAATAATCAGTTGTGGTATTTTCAGTTCCAACTATTAATCAATATATTAATATAAAACCAGAATAACTGTTTCTTTTCAAAAATACATTCTATTCTCATTTAAAAATTCTAAGGTATTAGAAAAAAGCTATAAATATTGTACTATTGAGAAATGATCTTTAATAATGGTTAATGATGTAATCTCAATTAACAACCAGGTACTGAAATTTCACTATCTACTAAACTGTTAGAACCCATTTACAAATACACACTCCACTCAAATAAAGAACCATCTATTATCATTAGTCACAAACCAACGATGAATTATTTCTAACAAAAGCAATCCTAAGAAATCTGCAGTGAGTTATACTATTTTCCATTACATCAGTGAAACAATAACAAACGAGAGCTTGACAATTCTTAGAAACCTAGTAATGCAATACCAGTTTCTGCTTGGAAAGTGACTCGTAATTCCAGCACAATGGCGGGATTAACATTGAAGACGAATTGGCTGAAACCTACTGATCTTTAAATTCTCGTCATTCATTTCTTTTCCTGCTATGAAACTAATCACCAAAGATCATCAGAGGGAATGCTGAATCATCATACTAACTGTTGAACATTTTCCCTTTCTCTGACGGTTCATGCTCAGCTTACTACATTTTTAGCACAAATGAATGAACAATAGCCAAAGGATCTCCTGTGAAAGAAAACATTGTAAAGAACGATGTTTGGAAAATATTTTTCCTTTGTTAGATAAACATGTAATTTGTATTAGCATTAGCTGAACAATGAGTACTTAGTATGCTTATTTCTGTCTTTTAACCTTGTAAACACTTTGTTTTATAAAGACAATTTACAACAAATTAAGCAATAATACACTGAAAGCAGGAACAGGACAAACGGTGAATCTTAATTACTGTATATACCCCACACCTTGTGACATCATTAAGAAAATGTCAGATTTTGACTATGATTTGATACTATAAAATGTGTGCAGAAGACTATCTGTATGACTGTGTATGCACAGGGAACGTCAGATTTGATCTCAAGCCTCTAAGACACACTGGTATGCTATGCAAACCCAGAGAAATATTTGCTTCCCTGATAACCTTTCGGTCCAAACAGCTGCCATGTGATAATAGATGTTATAATATTTATAAGCTCTATCCTAACTATAAACACAGTCTTAGTAATCCTTAACATATGTATTTAGACAGTGTCTTTTAATTTCATGGCAAAAGCAACCATATGACTGATATCTACAAAAAGTATAGATTAGAATATAAAGCATCATGACCACGACAGTTGGTTCAAAAGTTTGGATAATCTCTATTCACTTCAAAATTAAGACCCAGCAGCAAAAATATTTACATAGCTCAGTTCGAGATTACTTAATATAGTGAATGCGTAAAATTTCTTCTCAGGAATAAAAAGACGGCAGCATAATTAATACTTGTACATCCGAAGATAAAGTAACTGACTCGCAGAGTGAACTTGTGGAAACAACAGGTAAGCTAGCAAAGCTCTTGAGGTGTAAAGCACACTGACATGTGCAACATCAGAATATGAAAACGCAGTATCTCACATCACCATTCTGTTCAGTATTTTCTTATGTACCTCTCAAACATCGAAATGCTTAAAAATAAATACTTGAGTGAACTCCTGAAAAGTGCTAAATAATGTTAGATTAATCTGCTAAGCTGTTAAAGAATTTAGCCACTTCTAAAACAACATGAATCAAACTGATTTTGTCATTATATTTAGATGAGCATTTCTTCAGGGAAACTGTCCAGCATCTTGGAAAGAGTCAGGAGAGTGTTTTGTAAAACATGTGCAGTAGAGATTGTTATGCCAAGTATTTTTTTGGTAGGAAAGATAAGTAAATAAGGCCATGAAAATCTGTGTAATTTGCAAGTGAATAACTTAAGGATGCCCAAGGGCAGATTGTTAGTATTTTTTTGAAAGTGGCCTAAGACTATTAATAATAAATAAGCTGGTTTGTGCATCTGAGCCCTAAAAGCTTTCAACAGCCTACTGCTTCTGATGTGTATTAAGAATGTTCCACCAATATCCAGAGAAACAGCGAGGACTACAGAACTGGAAGATCAGCTTACTACAAATGCCAATAGTACGAAAAGACGCCTCAAGCACAAAAATTCTTGGATGTATGTACATTGTTGTTCTCCAGGAAAGATGCTGCACTGGGAATAAAAGCAAGTTCAAACACCTGCTATAAGCATGTAAGGAAAGGTTCTTTCACAGAGTTCTTTTTCTAATAGAACTATATTTCTTTAGGCTTTTAATAACAAAATGTTTTCACATTTAAGAGTAGCAGAACACGGGAAATGCATACTGAGGTCTAATGAGTTTTGTATTAAAACCAATTATGGTGTGATTTCTTTGTAATACTCTTCACATGAGAATGCATGAGAAAATTAAGAAATGTGCTGTTATAGAAGGATGTATTCATTCTTCAAGCTGTGAGTCATGAGCTAAGGCTCTCCAGGAGGCAGACTATAAAGAAGTCCTACACTTGACTGCACAAACTCGTGAAGACCTTATTCCTTGGGACTTAATTCATGCAGCTGCAGTTCAATGTGCAGTTTTGATCCTTTTCTGTACTAAATTCTTGATGACTTCATTCTCATTATATCCAATACCAAGGTCTCACAGCTCTTCGCAGCTAAATGGATTTGAATATTTTGCTTTGTCACAATAAAATGTAATTCCAAGCGTTTTTCCTGACTCTGCAGCCTGTATTGTCTCTTACTGCTTAAGATACTGATGACTGAAAGGTTACTGTTGTCACCATTTAAATTCCGGGTGAAAAGCACTGACTTTGCAAGATTCTGAGGCCTTATCTACAAGCATTAATAAAACCAGTCCAGAAACTAAGCTAGGCGCACATTTGAGTATCTAGCTGATCGGTTTTCAACAGCATTATTCTTTCCTGCACTACCTTCCAACACATCGGTTTTCTCCCATGCTTGTTGCATTTTATCAAGTCTTTAGGCTTCAGCTTCCTTGTAGCAAAAACTGTATCACTTAAGTGTCAAAATACTTACGAAACTATGAAATAATACAAAACACCACCAAAAAAAATTCTGAAGATAGAGCTCAAGAGTCTAAGAGCCTACAGCTTTGCAATGCTTGTACTACAGTTCCATCTTCAACCAAGATGCATTATATTTTACAGTACTTGCTACACTACCCTAAGCCAAGCCAGTCTTTGCAAAGAGGTCTTAAAGCACAGTTTTAGGAAACATCTGAAAGGCCAAGAAACAGAAAACAATTCTAAAAAACAACCAACCAACAGATAAATCCTGGATATGTTTTCAGGTGACTCTGCATCTAAACTTTTTCCTCTGGAGCTGATAAGTGAAACAGCAAGTGAAGAGAAAAAGAAAGCTCAGAAACACAAGGAAAACAAAACCAGAGAAGCAAACAAACAATAGTCTCTTCACAACGAGAACTATTTTGAATATGACATATTTCCTCCATAAATGCCTGTGCTGGCCATGGGCCTACGGGCCCCATATGCAGATTTCATGTCCTCCAAATTTAGTTTGTGAATCAGGAGTACGATGCACAATTTTTTCCTATAGCACAAGCAAAATGAACATCTGTTCACTTTTTGCCACATAGGTTTATATCTGTGTGGGTGGGTGTGAACAGAGCTCTTGATGTGTAATATTCTTCCCATCTGCACGCCAGGTGGCACTGCATAGTTAATCAGAAGATAATAACAGCCATGAGGAGATTACTTACTTTTGGGGGAAGACACAGTAAATCAATCTCACAGGGTTTTTTTAAAAACAAGGTACATCAATGCTTGGACTTTGAGTTTCTTTTTTTTTATCCCCCCCTGTGTAATTTCATTCCAATCAATGGAATCCTCTGATTATGTTATTGTTTGAATGCTATGTTAATTAACTATAAATGACTGCAATTATCACAAAGGTTCCCTCCACAAGGGATTTAATTTTTTTCTTTCTTACGTACCGTTTTAACCCTTGCAAGCAGGATATACTATTTAGGATACATCCAAGCAACAATCTGCTTAGATTTACTCTGTGTTCATCTAACCTACCATTCTGCAGCATTTAATAGAGCCTCTGAATACTCTACTACAATAAAACTGACTTGATAGCAATTCAACATCGCAAGATGGAGGAAGAAACAAGCAGGCTTCATTAGTAGCTCCATTTGCCCTATAACGAGAAGCTAACTTGCAAGTTAGTTAGTGTTGCAAGTTTAAGCCTATGGACACTAAAGCTGAAGTGTTTAAGCAATCACTGGGAATGGGAGCTTAATATTTTTTAAAATATTTTAACGAATAAAGCAGTCTCTGAGGATATATTCTTATCTGATCTTTTTATAAAGAGAATGTAAATATTATATAAAACACTTCTATTATGATAAAACGTTATAGAATAAGGATAGAGGTTTGCGTAGAAGTCTGCAGAAAATATGTTTATGCTGATAGCCTTTCTATATAATTGTCTGAGCGTCGCATGAAACATCCTTAAATACTTTCAATATTTAGGTCCCTCATTTTCAATCAATTAAATAGTTGTATGAAAAATTCTTCTGTATATTCTCTTTTAAAAAGAATATACAATGCTTTGCAGAGTCTCAAAAGACAGAACCACAGAATCCTGTTTTCCAAAGAATACAGCTGGACTTCAAGGAGCATGAGTAATAAAAGCCTAGTGTTTTCGCACTTGCTCTGATAACCAAGTGAGACACATACAGAGAGACATTTTTTAAAAAAAAAAATAAGTATTCTTCCCTGAATATCAACCAAGAGACACGGTAACACAAAGCGTTCAGGCTACTCAGATAAGATACCCTTTGCTACCTTACTTTGCTGTCTCTGTCTCCTCTAGCCCCTCATCTCATCATCGATTTCTCCTTTTGCTCTCAGCATGCTGATTCTCTACTGCTCTGAGTCTCCATGGTGTTTACTTACAGAAGGCAGCAACTGATGCAAGACTTTTTTTGGTTTTAATAGCAAAATTTTCAAACTGATTTGTCAGTTCACAGGTATTTCTGATCAAAAACCAGAGGTGAGTCTAAGTGGAGTACGTTGAGTATAATCTGTCAAGTCTGGAAAGGATTTTCTTTTTTTTCTATGCATAGTTTTAGAGGTTAGGTTTAAAACTTAGAAAGTTCAGTTGGGGGATTTAATTCCTAATCATTAATATTTGTGAATAATGAAATAAAACCAAAATACTTGTAACTTGAAGATAAACGGGATTTTTAAATGAAAATTTTAAGGACTAATTCTACATTTCTAATTCTTAATCAGCATTCTTAATTGCCCATTGAAATAAGATTGAATAATTCTTATTAATCTTATAGAAACTGCACCAAACTAAGTGTCAACGAAAAAAGAACTAAATATATTTATATATTTAACAGGTTGTTCCTCCCTTTATTAGGCTGCTACCTTTTACTCCTGTGAAAACATTCTCACATGTGCTATTGTCTATCATTATTTTTGATGTAAGAAACAGATTCATGGACTACCCTTTAATACTTATGTTAGCTGTAATCTGAAATCAGGTCCAAAGAAAAACAGAATAGTCTGTTTCTTGGATCCTTGTATGCAAAACACAAGATAATTCTGTGGCCAGATAGTGCAAAATATACACCTTTGTAGTGAGGAAACTGAGACGACACGAGAGTAAGTGATGGACAGGGAAGAGGCAATTCACATATTGATTCTTTAGAAATAAGCAGAAGTACAGCGTTAAGGAACTAGTTGGCTGAAACACAGTTCAGATACAGCAAAAAGCAGGACATTGAAGGAAAAAATTACAAAAAGCAAAACAGGCAAGAGGCCACTCTGTGCCTAAGATTCACCTACCATTTGCTCTGAGGTTCTGCTGTCAGAGGGCAGTGTTGGCCTCCAGTATGCCACTGCCCAGATTGATCTCTTTCCTTACCGCTTACCCAGAGAACTATGAAAGCTTCTCCTCAGATCTAGTCTTTACCAGTTCGACATATGTCTTTGCAACCCCAAATTCCACATCTGTCTCTACAACATTACGTACACAGCCACAGCATAATTGGGAAAGATAAGATCGTGGAAAATAAAATAGTACAGAGGTAAGGTGTGACTCAAATTGAGATCCCAGAAGTTGCCAAAAGTTGGTAACAAATACTGGCCATCTGTTCACTTTCAGGTCTAGTACAAGTACAAGCTAGTACTAGTGCAAGCTTCTGAGCTTTAAACAGTGACTTAAATGAACCAGACCTACTGGCTAGAAGGAATCTTTCACCTTAAGATAAACCATCAGTCTCAATGCCTCAGTAAGCAAAGACTTGAAGCTAAGCATCTTTTTTTATTATCATTTATTTTAGAGTAAGGCTCTTAATCTGTATCCATTTGTGAATCTCTTAGGAATTCTTTATCCTTCAGGGCTAAAACAGAGCAAATAAGCTGACTACAGCACACTCTTAATATCTTTCCAAACAGCTCTCACAAAAAGCCTTTGTCATTCATTTTTCTTCAATATGGTCACTTGCTAGAAGTGATCCAACCTCAGTCTCCTGTGCTTCACTTTCCACAGACCCAGCTGAGGAATGTATTTTCCCTACCTAACACAACATACCCACAGTGCAATAGATGTTTCATGATGTATAACTGTGTGGAAAACAGCTTTCAAAGTTCTCTTTGCATCTCTGCCTGCCCTCGTGTAGCTGGCTACTTGCAAGTGCTTTTCCATTTCATGAATCACACATGGACTCTTGTACAATCTTGACTGATAAATTCTTGAGTGCCATCTCATTTGCAAGACTAAAGGTGTGCTCTTCAAAAATCACATTGCTATGAAATAATCTCACAAGTGTACTCCCTCAAACCATCAGGGACCTCATCATCTTTTACACACCCATTCACTTTTGCTTTCTTCCACTAACAGGGAAAATTGAAAACTAGCACATTTACTTTTCCCATCTAGGTGCAGATTAATTTAGAAGCCAATTACAAGAAACTTACCCCCAAAAATCTTCTATTTTATGTAAGTAGTGTTCTCAAATTATTTTACTCCCATGATTCAGGGTAATGTTCAAATGTGACAATTCACTCAATGTTTGTTCAGTAGGCAAAGAACACAAAGAGAAATACAGTACAGACCCATTATGGGAAAACTGCTGCTGTTGAGAGTTTATAAATGCTCTATTGCATTAATACAGCTAACCCTATAAATCTGGAACGCCTTAGTTTGTCCTCCATCTTTCACGAGCCGTATGCAAGGCCACATTACTGTCTGATGTCTTACACAGTCCTCTAAAAGACAGATGACAGGCAGACGGGGGGAACAGAGAGGGACCAACTTCATCATGAATGCAAGGTAGCTTCCAATTACAAAACTTTGTAGGAACACATAATCCTTCATTAGCATTTATACCCTCTGTTTCCTTATACAATCTGTGAACACACGGTTTACAGGATAATTATGCTTCAGATACCTTCTCTTGTTTATTAAAATTCTGGCTGTATCCTTTTACCTAGCATCTGTATGGTACAATTCTGTCTTCATATATTTCTAACCGAAGTATTGTATATTTGGCTAACTTTATTAAGATCAGAAAATAAACCCACATACATAGAGCAAACATTCCAATCCTACATGCAGTGTTCACTCGTCATTTTTGCTAACCTTTAACTGAACTGTTACTTCAAATTTCTAAGTCAGAAACGCATAATGACTGATTTTTTTTTCCTAAATGACTGATAATTTTTTCCTAAATTCTGGACTCTGATAAAACAAAGGTTTATTATTAATTAATCCCTCATTGGAGAGATTTCACAAAGCAGTTTGAAAGGCATAGATGAAAACAATAAAGAAGATAAGTTGGACCATTGCCTTGTATACAATTACATCAAAATATGACACATCAGAATTCCTACATGTGGAAGGTCTCTAACAATGTGAGGGTTCAGGATTATATAAATCACGGTGCTCTGTATTGTAATCACATGACAGAATAGACCTGCAAAGCTTATTATACTGCATAACCAGATGGTAAACAACAGTTGTCGCTGTACTAAGAATTACATCTCTGTAATCAATAATAGGAAGGAGGAACAGTTGGACAACTTGTTTCCTATTATGTTCACTTAGGCAACGTCTAGATCAATAAAGAGAATTAAGCCTCATACCAACTGCAGACGATGCCTGCTCAACATGCCTATCATATGGTAGCGATGGGTCCAGCTGTACTTCAAAATACTTGTAAATGGATAACAATTCTAATCTAACATTAAAAAGAAGCAACGATTCAAATAGCAGGCAGGTGCAGGACTTCTTTAGCATATGAAAGAAGACAGACCTATGATGCCAGTTTTAGTATAAGTCAAAGTCAGCTTATTTTGCTAACCCATCCCATAATTACATTTCACTACAGCCTATCTGAAAGATGTTACATGTTTTATACAGGGAAAAGAAAAAAAGCAACCAAGCATGGTATCACTGGCTTGCATACAGACTCGATAATTACGTGGGTAGAGAAAGCTGTTCACAAAAATTGAAAACGGAACTGGAGTTACTGCTCTAGGCCAATACGGCAAATCATTACAAGGAAGTTTTTATTTCATCCATTTTTTAAGTACTTAAACAATAAATCAAATTATTCAGCTACATTTTCATCTTAAAAATCTGTCATATAAATGTGAAAATTTTAACAAATAACTGTCTTAAGACAGCTAGAATTAGCTTCCTGCTTTTTAAAATTTCCTTATATTCCATACTTACATAATGTATCAAATTGAAGCTGTCTCACATCCATGCTATTAACAGAGATACAAGTCCCAGTTTATTCTTAGACAGTCGTTCAATTTCAAGATAACGACCCTCAGGAGAGTAAGCTCTTCTTACCTATCCCAATAAAGACCACTTCATAGCCATCTTCTTTCAAGGTATGGAGTGTCATTCCATCCACTGCAAGGCCTTTACTAAAAATTATCTGAAAAAATTAAGATTACTTGTTTTTAATGTGAAAATAATTTCTATCAGTCCTGCATATATACATCTCAAAGGATCTTCTAGTGAACAAACAGAGCAAATTTTTTTTTCCCCCCCAAGCCAGGCTTAAAAGGACAAACTGGCTCCAATTTGAGCAAGTGGCTCAAACTAGATACGGGTAAAAGGCACCTTCAAATCATCCTTGGATGGGAGTTACCACAGACTACTTTGGTTTCTGCATAAGCTAAGAGAGAGAAACCAAGCTAAACGAACAAACACCACCTGTCTATGGAACACAATACTGAAGTAAAGCTGAAAATAGCAGCTTTCTACTACGAGTAAATCGCTGTATTCAGTGCTGACTACAAAGGGCTGTATTCTCACGTGAAAGTTAGACTCTAAGAAATACGATGTGGAAGCAAGAACCTGCTTTAGGGAATAAGCAATAAACATATTGCCCAGCACACCAACCAAACCCCAAGCAATTTAGGTTATTGCAGAAACATTAGTGAGAGTATAAGCTCCTTACAGAGAAATAAAGAAAAGCCATGACACTACCCCGTGTTAACAGGGGTTCTGAACACAAAACCAGACGGTTTTCACGTACAGAACTGAGCCATTGGTAGGCTTCCAACTGCAACGACAGTCCCAAAGGAAGGATGGTAGTGGTTTGTGCTGCACTCTCAAAGCTCACAGCCTGAATTTTGCACTGAGACCACTAGCTACGAGACGTTTACGCCAAAAATGTGAAACCACTGGTGGCTTTGAGGATTTGGAAAACCTCCCTGCGAAAGACTGGGCCAGAGACGGCAGTAAGTCTGAAGTAAGTTCTGTGCAAATTACAGCGCGCCCTACTTGTATTGAAGCAGGCTGTTATGTGTGGTAAACTAACAAAGGTTTTCAAAATCACAAATGAGATCAGTTTTTATTTAAATTTGCAATTGTTAATACTAACTTAGACAAGCAACAACGCCTGGAGAGAAGTGATTGGTGTTCCTTTACTGACAGTAATAAAAACGCACCTATTAGCTACACTTGTTTCAGTTCAACTACTATTCACTTTCAGAAGGAAAAACTGAAAAATTTTTCTAGAGTAACATTCCACCAGCAATCCAGCTTTGAGCAGCCACTATATGAGCTGAGCAACTACAGTCGTCCTACAAGTGAGATGGGAAAGTATTTGGTGTGTGTTCAGCCAACCAGCGGTAGCAGTGTCCTGTGCAGAGGTCGTGCCAACTGAAGATACACGCACCTTTTGCTCATCTCTCCTAACCCCAAGGCTTCCGAGTGCATAAAGTGTGTGCGATTCCTCTTCTGATAGTCTGTACTTCTTGAGATGGGTACGTGGGTTTTTATCTCCACACTCTAGACCCTCTGAACCTGAATGTTTTCCCCCAGGTTTGTTACATCACTTGTATATTCATTTTAAAAAATGCCATGTTCTATTGTGTGAGCACTACACTTCATGATTTTAACAGTTTAGTCTTCGTGTCATTATGTATCTTGTTTGTTATTGAATCTGCCTATATTCCATAACACACTTTGTCTATTGGTGGAAAAAAAAAAGCAGATGTACAATATGTACAAACACAATGTACAATACTTAAAACACCGACTTTTTTTGTCTTTGGAGATTTAGCATAAATTTTACTGGAGGTACAGAAGCCATGCACAGTTGTAAGCCTTTCAAGAATACACACTACATCCTCACTGGCAACAAAATACATTCCATAAATTGTCGTTACAGTTTTTTTATCCTATTGTGAACATATGTTATGAAAACTTAATGAAGGAATTTAAATGGCAATACTAGTTTTATGTGGGGATTCATAATACTCCTAGGGCCTAGCTCGGTAATCCTTATTCAGCTGAGTAATTCTTACTAATTTCAATAGAATTACTTGAATAAACAGCACTACAGAGCATTTACACAATACAGCACCTTCCATCACAGATTTGAAATGCTTTAAGTAAACACCAGAAAAATTTCCAGCTTACAGAGCCAGAAAGCCAAGGTACTTTGTTAACCAGTTTGCCAAAGGGTCAATCGCAAACCACTGCCAGAGCTTGGAAGCAAATTTACATTGAGATTCATTGCTGCGCTTCAAAACTGCAGAGGACTTGCAGGTCAAGATGAAATGGTGGCTCTATCGGTCCATTCTGGAGACTTTGTCATAACAGGGAGCCCCGGGGAACTGAGGGTTCCCAGGAGCCTATGCCCAGTAATTTCATCTAAAATTGTCTGAGTGCTCTGGTTTTAGCCCCATCCCTAACTCAGTCTCCATTCTGTCAGTCCTGCCAAGGGTTGCAAAGGGATCTTTAGAGTAGAAAAATAGACCTGCAACGTTTAAAGCCTTATCTTACATCTTACCAGCATGTTTCAAAACCTGGGCAGGATGAGGTTCTCGCCCACGTCTTTTGACAAAACTCTCTGCTTTTACAACATGAACGAACACCAAACATTCCAAGAAGAATTTCTTGCTTCGCTGAATGTTTCAGTATCGTGTTAATACATTATTCCTCCTGGTACTCTTTAAAATTTGACCCAGTGACGCGTTCTACACTTGTAACTTCTATTAAAAAGTGCAGTGGTTGTAACTACTATCTAAATCTTCAGCTCAATCCCTAAATTAACAATAAAGCAATGTTCTCATTATCTATAAACAACACACATTTGTTTAACAGAATAATGCTTAACTGCTACTTTCCAAGAAGTTGAATGACTGTTATTATTTATAATAGATGATCATGTTAAGACTTTGTTTAATTTGATGCTTTTTGTTATAAAATTATCTGGAATACAAGACTGTATGATAAACCATTAAGGAAAAAAAACTCAGGGAGAGGGAACAAAAGGAGAAGCATCAAATATGAATGTTTTAAGTAGTGCCAAACTTGCATGAAAAAAAAATTGATTAAAAAAAAAAAAATCACACCATTCCAATAGCTACACTGAACCCCTAAAGCAATTTAGGAATTTGTTTCTTACACACAATTAATCACATGCAGGCAACGCCAGATGAGAACTATTGATTGCCCTTTTCCAAACTAGTGGCATTCAGACAGGAGACAGACAAATGCTCTGAGCAAAAGGAAGCATCTTCCTGCTTCTGTCTAGTGTAGCTTTTAATCGTTCTTTACTAATGTGCATGACATTTTGCTGTTAATCTTTGGCAGAGTTCTTGTTCTTTTTTCTTTTAGCTATATGTAGGCAGCATATATTTTTCATTACCTTCACTCCAAGATCCTTCATAAGCTCAGCTTCAAAATTCACTACATCATATGGCAAACGGAACTGGGGGATTTCAGATGCACTAAAATAAATAAAAATGCAGCTATTAGGAAAAAAGGATTTTTAATTTGTTTAAAATTCGATACTTGTAACACACCTTAGTTAATTTCCCTGTGAATGGAAATGTGCTGAAGCTTGACTGCTGAGTTTTTCGAAACGGCAAAACAGTATTATTCAACCAACGCTAGAAACATAGGCCAGGAAGGCAGTACCTTGAGGACAATCCTGCTCACATTTGTAGGGAACCATTTAACGTATGCTAAGCCTGGGTCCAAAAGAGCTTCGGCTCCATTCCTTTACTTCACCAGAATATGTAACTTAAACAAACTTCAGATGTCCATTTAAGAAAAGATTTCATGGCTTCTCAAACCAAAGTGATCTTTTAGCAACCATCCAATGAGAAAGAATCAAATTTTCCTTACATTTTTCTAAAAGGAGTTGCATGTGCTATTTTGAGCAATGGTATTTAAAACTGTACCCTCTTCCATTTCTATTTCTCAATTTTTTTTATGATCTTTCAGATGAACAAAGTCAGTAATTTTCTTATCAGCTCTTGGTCTCAAGTGTGCATTTTGACTTAATTTTTTATTAGCTGGCATTTTTTCTCCTGGGGAAGATTAGGGAAGACATCTTCAAGATCCCAGAATCACAGATCTCCTGTATGGGAAAACAGCAGTGCCAGCATAGAACTCAGTTTTTATCTACTGGTACAGATCTTTATCTCCAGTGAAATTACATCTACTTATGCCAGTTCAAAACCTCCGTCATAAAACACATTAAGAGTAAACACAATGAAGTTCTATTTTAGATACATTTCTTCAATAAAGAGAAAAAAACCCTGAATATGCAGAAAAGTGAAAGTCTCTCCCCATACATGTCTAAGCTTCAAACAGTCTAATCCATTTTCAGATTAATGGATCTATAATTTCCATAACAAAGCACTGGCACAAGAGATTCACTGTTGCTTTATTTTACATATTGTTAGTGACCACACCATCTTTAACACCTACCTTTGACAGGCCAGAAGGAATTTTTTAATTTATTTCAAGTTGCATCAACTTTCACTGTACTGATAAGAAACTGCTGTTTGTCTTTATAATTTCTAATTCTGCCTTTTTTCACCCCCTGCCCCTCAATCAGCGTGCAGTAGGGCAGATACAAAGAACATGTCGTGACAATACAACTTTCATCGGTCGTGTTAAGTAGTAAGTTGTCTGAGGCAGATACTAATGCATCAATATAATTCTGCAACAGAGATTCAATAAAGAAATCTAATAAAAAAGGAAAGTTCTGTTTTCCAAGCCACCTATGTATTTGTTGAATGACTGTCATTACCTTGACATCCTCCCAGAACAGCACTGCCTGTGTTATGTCACTGCTAGACTTTATAAGCAATTTTTCCTCTTATTAAACACGTAGTTAGTTTTGTGCTGTGGAGTATGGCCATATACATGTGCATATATGTTTGTATGCAAATACACAGAGTTCTGTGGAGCCTCATGCGTGCACATCTACCATGAATATGAACACTTTATGAAAGTCAGCTGGTATATCAAGAACTCTGACAGAATTCCTTTCAGCAGAAGACAACCTCTGACTCAGCAATGGAGAGACAGAGGGGGAGAAGGAAATAGGGCAGAGATGCAGGAGGGATGTGGTAAATGGGAACAGCGTCCCATAAATTCACCTCTTTCTCAGATCTAATCCAAGTTAGAGGTGCTTGGTGCTTCTCAGTGATCCCAAATTACTTTTGCTCAAGGGATACTCCTTTGGCCTAGTGAGAGAAATATTTTGGTACGTTGTAAACCAGTGGCATAGCTAGGAGCATAAGCAGTGATGCTTGTTCACAGTGTTTAAGCAAGAGAGTGATCGGCTCATGACTACTATAAAGCATAAATTTTACACAACGGGTGAAATGTAGGAAAACCTGCCTGTGAATGTAAAAGATTCAGACATGCTCAGACAACCACAGTCCTATACCATGCTTAAACATCACACCACAGGAACTACAATCACTAGACACCTTCCTATTGTTGCAATATCATTAGCTATAAGATCTACGTGAAGGAACACTCTAGTTAAAAACACTTAAAAGAATCCAGAGCAAACAAAAGAAGCACACAAGCACTGCCCTTCCAAAAAGCTGATTCCAAATACAGAATTAATTTGGTCTTGTTAGCCATTTGCAATAGTTTATGAAGCCTTGAAAACACACACATCAATCACCTAAACTTGTTAAAAGATGTACTGCAAAAAATTACAAATGCAATAACGGATGATTGCGGTAACAGGCCAGCCTCCCTTCTGCTCCGAGATTAAAACAAGGACAAAAGGAATTGATGCCCTTAAAACAGATGTGAAAATTTCTACAATGAATGGAAGTAAAATTTGACCTTGATTGCTATGTGTTCTTTAAGACTCAAAAGAAAAAAAATACATTTTAAATTCTCTGCTTGACCATTAAGGATACTAACAGAACAGGCAAAACTTCATGTAAGGCTCTTTGCAGTAGAACAAACAACAGACTACGCTTTATTTTAAATTCAACTTAAAATACAGAGAACATATGCAACTTAAGGTCACATTGCTTCAAATCCGCAAGCACACACTAAGCAACTGCAGAAGAGTACTGTATTATACTGCTGAGTCCAACCTGAGTCTCATCTGTCACCAAGTAAAGCTTCATTGCTAGAAACATTATTTCTTACTGCTTTACAGCAAGAAGCCTGATTTTAAATCTGGTATTTATGAAAATGTGTTACTCAGCAGCTGAATAGGTATTTCGTATACCAAATTTCCAGTCCTCTATGGCAACCAGTTAAGTAAAACAGTTCCAGAGCTAAACACTTGTGTATTAACACCTTGATAATTAGGTAGAATACTTCTGAACCCTACTGGAAAAAATACAAATAAATCAGTTCAACTCCTCCAGCATTGATCCCAGAGCACTGAATAAGCATTTGACATTATGGATCAAATTCGTTAACAGTGTCAACTCGATTGATTTCAGTGGTGCTGCAACGAGAAATGTGAGTACATCACCCTTCTTTGTTTCTTTAAACGTTTTATTTTGTACACACTTAGTGTGAGTACATCTTCAACATGTAAAATCTAATTTTGATTTTGAATGGGCTGGCACCCACAAGTCAGTTCTGAAATATTTTCTCTTATACTTGGGGATTCCAACAAACTTACAAGGTGTGATCTTAGTCATTGTTACAGTGGTAAAAATCCATCTTCTAGTGTAAAGAACACTACGCACATATCAGCCAAGTGTTTGCCACATAGGAAAACCGCAAAGCCACCATCCTCTGTGTACCTGCAATCTACTGAAGATTGAGAATTGTAGGGGGTTTATTTCATTGTTATGCTACGGTTTACTGAAGCTGCAAGTCCAGGCTTACGTGACGGATGTATCACTGTCACCTTTATTTGCATAAGGTAGGTTATGAAAGTATTCTAGATTTAAAATTCTCCATGAAATTAGTACCTTTCTAAAGCATTTTAAACATTGCTAATTCCTCCACTACGCAGGGCCACAAGTCCTTCAATGTTTAAAAGTTCTAGGTAAGGGAAAATGGTTCCTGATGTAATTTACATTAAGTTGATAATAACAATTGCACCCTGGAATTTTAGAGGTCATATGAAGAGACTATAGAAGACAGGCACCAGATTTTCAGTTAAAGCTTGACTGTAACTGTACCAATTTTAAATTGAATCATGAATTATTTAAAAAAAAAGTTTTCCAGATCTGAAATTTTCTACTCTCTTCCTTTGGTAAAGGTAGAGGGATCATGTATAACTTACGCACAATAATTTTTCCTATGCTTTCTACAACCATTGGAAACTGCTTTGATGTCATTGTTTTTTACCTTAAGCCACCAACGTACTCCTGCTTTTCAAATATAGTGATGTTCGAATAGCCCAATCGAGCCAAAAAGGAAGCACAACTTAAACTGGCAGGTCCTGCACCCAGAAGAGCTATCTTCACGTGATAGGCTTCAGGCATTTCTTCTACAGGGGGTAAGGAAGGATTTCTGATCTGAGGAATATTCATAGCTTTGAACACCTGAAACGTAATACAATCAACAGGTTACATACTTTACATTTCCTCCTGAAATTTTATTATATTATATGAGTAACATGATGGAAGCTTCTGCTAGTACTGTCATATATAATTGATGATCACAGATCACTTCGTAACATTATAGGGATTCCCAAATGACATGACCTGTGCATTTGTGAGGAATGTTGTAGTTGCAGGGTTGCACCTTTTACAGTTCTTTTTGTCTTAATGTCTGAAGTCAGATCTTTCACTATCGTAAATTTTACAGAGAAGATGGAACCATATTACCAGTAACAGAATAGTAATAGAAAGTCGCCCACGTGGCAGAGAATCTCTGTAACACCAAAAATTTCCTTCCAAACAATGTTCAGATTATTTTTACCACTAGAAAAGTACTTCTGTGAATAACACAAAGGATTATAATGCCAGTGAAGGGATTTTGCTTCTTGAAGGGACACCTTGTGTCATCCTGAATAAATGACTCGTGGCTTGACTTTTTAGAGGTGGTAGGTAACCAAACTCAGGTGGTTTTCAAACCTTTTAGCAACTGTCCCTAGTCTTCAGTGGTATCTTTTCAAAGGTAATCCATGCTTTAGATTCCTCTTAAAAAACTCTGATAGAACTTAATTCCTGTTAGTTGCTATTTCAGATGTTTTTCACTTTTTAATCTGGTATCCAATAGTTGTAGGAATACCTGAAAGTTAGACTCTTCTCCCCATGCTTCATTTCTACACCTGTGAGAGGGTGATGATCTGTTCCATTCTTTCTCGACTATTAAAAGTACTTTGGGACAGTTGCAATGTCACACAGTATTTCAGATTCGCATTAAATCAGTTCTTTCTCAGGCACGCAGGTAAGTGGCTAAAGCAGAAATTTCTGCATTCACTGAGCTAGACTTCACTGTCCCTGCATTTACATATGTTGTAGGGGAAGAAATGGTGTCTCTATCTTTATAACCTACAAAACGAAAAAGAATAGTCTCACAGTCCTTGCAGGCTACTAAAGATTAAGAGCATGGAAGAGCATATTGCAACCTTTGTTTTATTTTAGGCATTACTGGGAAAATATTCAGCCCAAAGAGTATACCTTTGTAGCACAAGCACGATATTATACCAAAAAGATACAGGACTTCAACGCATTGGGATTCTCAGTCATATAAAACACAATTCAAGGGTGCACCTCAAAATTACCAGAAGATAACATTGTTCCCCATCTATTTCAATGCAGAACTGAGTTCTGGAAGTACTAACTAGTCCTCTAAAACATATGTTGTCACATGTCCTAATAAATACAATATTTAAGGCATTTAACAAGTTTACTAACAGTTTTTACTTTCCTTAGAACTCGAGAAGCAAAGGATTTTCCAGTTAAACTTTGGCAACTCCACTCATGAATAGAATTTTTCATTTATGTTTTGAATCAATGTTCATTTTCTTCATGCGCACTTGAGCACTCATGCTAAGTAAACCAATGATTAGTTCCTTCCCCCTCTAAAATCTCTGTGTCAAATATTCCCAGTCTTTGTAAATTGACACAGCATTTTAACAAACTGCAAGCAGCAAGAGACAGATAATTGTTTTAAAAAAAGAATCATTTAAACCTGACAATTCACAGAATATGGGAAGGTTTAATGTGGTTATTAATGGATTTCACAGGCTGAAAAGCTTATATTGTACTGTGAAACTAGACTGTGATAACTAAAATGCAATAGGATATTTCTAAAATGTCTGCTTTGTTACATTCACACAGAAATGGCTTGAACGATACCGAATTTCCATTAAAGTCTCGCACAGTTGTTTTAGAAAGCTACTCAGTAATAAAAACTATTTAACTTGCATATTTAATGAGTATATTGGACACTATGAATATGCACATGCTTAAATTTGTCACTAAATTTACTTTACTGTTAACACAATTATTTGTATATTCATTATTGAACAGTCACACCCATCAAGTAAATGTTACACTGAGGCGCCGCACTACTGTAGTGAAGTGTTAAGCTTCAGATACCAAGCACTCATGCAGGAAATCCCAGTAGTTCAGGCTGAATGGTCAACTTTAATTCTGTCTATTTGCAAATAGGGTGAAACTGCCTTCATGCAGCACAGCCAGCTTGTGCAGCAATATCTTGCCATCTGGAATTCAGCGGCAGTTTTGCATATTAAGGCTGGCAGGGTAACTGTGTGAAAATAGCAAACTGCTTCAATGCATTTCAAAGGATTTTCACTCACCTCATGGTGAAGTTTCCCGGCACTGTAATTCACCTAATTAAATATCACTGAATACTTCTGTACAAATCCTTTGGTGTGCAGAGATGACTACCTTGCAAGCAAGTGTTCAATGCCACACAACATGAAACTGTCCTCACTGATTTTTACCTGCTCAGACTGTGGTCGGGATGTAAGTAAAGTTTAATACTATTCCCTTCAAAAAGATTATTTCATTTTGTTTGGATGGAGTTTTTCTTTTGTTTTGCAGTGCTTTTTAACCAAGACCCATTCAGGAAAACGAGACCAAATAATAAATGTAAAGCTGAATCTCTCAGTGGAGAGATTCAGCCGTCATCCCCATGTCTGCCTTTCCTTCCGGCTCTTTCTCATACACAAAACAGATTACATAGATTATTATTAGGCTTCAATAACACTGGACATTTATTCTTTAACTTTGAATACTGTGCAATCATTTAGGGTCTGATACAAACTAAATCCACACAGATTCTGTCTACTTATGCTTCCTGTCCATTAGGGGCCATAGAAAGGATATCACAGTTTAAAAAAAAAAAAATTATGGAGACTTTGTCCTCAAGTGAGATTCAATTTGATCAAACAAAACCAGCCCATCCATTCTGCTAAAGTTCCAACAACTGAAAAGATTTCTCTCTTGATTTGTACATTTATAACATACTACACTTTCCCTATTTGCATTACTTCAACACGTGAGTGCACTTGCTCAGTGTTCTCTCCAGCGCGAAGTCCTGAGAGTTTGTTCTCTTCTCCCTTGTAAATCAGACACCCTTTCACTGCAGTGGGGAAGGTTCTTGTTCCACAACTATAAGTATACTCAACAAACAGCATAATTCCCGGCATTGTATGCAAACACAAGTTTGTATTAAGGTTCCACAATATTTCCCACTTCAGCAAACTACAGTTGTTTCGATTGGTGAGCATCTGAATCGAGTTTAATTTCCCTAGAAAGTTTTAGCCAACTCATTTTAGCTGCTTTTCAGAATGATGACAAGGAAAAGCTATTGTTCTCCTCATGTAATAAAATTCTGGTTCTTTTCTTCACTACACAACTCTAGTATTAGCATGTTTTGATGAAAAGATGTGACATTTGGCAGAGAGTGGCAGGTGACTCAGAGAAATGCATTTTACTAAGCTGATGAAAATCATTTTATGCCATAGTAAGCATGATTTAAATGAATTTGAAACATTTAAAACCATTAGAACAGGTTAGAACTGTTATTCAGAAT
Organism: Buceros rhinoceros silvestris; assembly: GCF_000710305.1. Taxonomy (NCBI): domain Eukaryota; kingdom Metazoa; phylum Chordata; class Aves; order Bucerotiformes; family Bucerotidae; genus Buceros; species Buceros rhinoceros. The sequence goes on along the minus strand of NW_010418466.1, from coordinate 110,464 downwards.
CCTTAACTTCTATACAAATTAGAATAAAGTAACTCACTTCAGTCGCTTTTGAGTTTTCTGATTAGAATTCTTCTAGAAGTAATAGACTGTAGATACCCTTCTCCGTCTGAAGAATTCAAATACGGTCAGACAGTTTTACTCTAATTCACCTTTATTCAAAGTTATCGTTGCACTACGACAAAGAATGTGTTAAATAAAACAGTAAATAGAAAGAAAGTTTAATCTCAATATGTAAAAAAGCCTTTGTCTAATTCTAGGAAAGAAGACAAGATAGGCTGCTGAAAAGTATGTTTGGTAGTCTGCAAGACATACACGGAAGTTCACATTTCATACATGAGAAGTGTATCTGTTTAATCTGTCATCTTCCTCACAAAACCCTCATTGACAGAAAAAGGCTGAAAAAAAAATTGGCAAAGTGGAAGGAGCAGTGGGGAAAAATTTATCTTTTAGTAAGTTAAGTTTTGACTTCATAACTAAATCCTTTATATTTCTTACGGCATAATGCTTGCCTCTATGCTACAGAAATAAGTTTGAGTCAGGTTTGCCATTAAATATCCTTCACTATGATGATGAGATACCAAACAGCTACTGACATGGACATTAGCATCTAGCTGGTATTCATTTTACCGTGAAACATATTAGTATATTCTGAATTGTTATCAGATTTTCCTAGTGCACAGAAAGAAAAATACAGGCAATGAAATCTAACATTTAGGAACTGATTGTATTAGTTACACACTTTCCCACTGGTTTCCATGGATATTTATCTGGAGGCTGGTTTACATTCATATGGGACAGCTGAATATTTAAAGAAAAACTCATATTCTGCACAGATTTTAATAAAAAAAGGAAACAAATTGCACGCTCAGTAATCTCCTTGAAGTTGTCAAATTACACAATCACACAACTAATTTCATTTAATTGCAGTGAATAGAGCAGGATGCACAGTAAGTTTTTTTCCACAAACGTGAGGTAGTTATGAAAACTTGTTGATACTCCCCACACAGGTTAACATCTAAAGTTGTAAAACTGCAAGCTTTTAGTCAAGTAGGTGAATGTTGACAAAACTAGGGCCCAAAGCATCTCACTGAAGACTTTTCAAACCTATGTAATAACTACATGTTAGTATTATCCCAGGCCAAAGAAAACTCATGGATTCAGAACATTGCAGAGTCCATACCTCAACATTTCATGAATCCCACCACTAAAAAGGCCATAGCACCACTCATGTAAAAGTCTTAAAAAAAAAAAAAAATCAAAAAAACCCACAAGGAATGCTTTAGGTAAGAGATGGTGTAGAGAAGTTTACAGATGTTGTTCAAATGTATCTTGTCTTTTAGCACTGGCCTCAGAAATCAGAAGTCCCTACCTGAACCACTGCAGAAGGCTTCAGACAAACCTAAAATTTTGTAATTGATTATTATAGATTTTTTACATGACTTAAAAGAGAACAGGTTAAAAGAGAGATTAATACTGACAAATAGTTTTCTTCCTGTTTGTCATTTGCCCTCCAGAACAATCCCCCTTTGCTGATGCAGAACACTCATACACTCCAGTGACAGCAGCCATCCAAGGCCATCCAGCTGCAAGAGCTACAGCTCCACAAGGTCCACCTTCTTCCTCCACCTATGTTAAGACTCAGAGCTGTCAATATGCAAGTAAAAGAGGGACCCTGAGTCCAAGGGCACAACACACCCTTCCATCACAATCCCCTCTGGTCAGTCACTGCTTCTTGTCTACGGTGGGTGTCTATGTCTCTTCCAAAGGGAGGTTCAACACTCAGAGGAGCACCCTCACCACAGCCCACCTCCCAGACCGGGCACTCTGCTGAGACGCCCCGAGGTTAGCAGCAGGTAAGCTCATGTAATGCATATTTTGGGGGGTGGGGTGAAGGCTGATTATCAAGTTTCATTTTCCAATTTCTTCCTGCTGCAACAGCAGCCAGAACGTATCTCTGGAGAGAAACAAATCACCAGAACTGGGGCTGGCACCACAGTCACAGTACTAAATGATTTAGTTTTTAAATCTAGTATGCAACAATTAAAATAATATATTTTCTACTGAGCTTGTGCCGCTCCAGTCAGAATGATTAACTAGAAACACGGGAGAACCTGTAAGCTCAGTAATGCCTATCTGGAAGTGTAACACTTGGAGGGCTTCTTTGGAATACTACGACAGACTATGTAATCTCCTTTGTCATCTCTGACTATGTAACCATGCTCCCATTTTACTACAAGCTTACAAACTTGCACTTGAGTAACCAGTAATTTTAGTTTATTTTGTGGGACTGACAGTCATATAGCTCATGCCTGTGTGTCTTGTCACTGCAATCTCAGTATATTTTCACCAAACTTGTGTTCCAAAGCCAGAGATGTTTCCTGACTCTAAAGTACTTGGGCAAAGGATACAAATAAAGACATTAATATAATTTTAACCTATGTAGTAGCAGGTGTAACCTGCGCTTGACACTCATGATTTATAACAGTGAGCTTTTACTCCATGTTATTCTCTAGATGCAACAGTTACCGTGGTAACTGCATCCCAGTATACACAGTCTACATCACAAATACAAACGGACATTTCCTTCTTTTTCCCCCACTTGAATATTTAATTGTCAAAATCCACAGTTTTTCAGACTGGATTACAATTTACTTTGAGAATGAGCCAAACAGTTACAAAACTACATGGAAGGGGAGAAGGAAAATGCAGAAGGCATGAGGTGCCATTTTTTTGTTCTACCGTATGCAAGACAAATATTTTACAATTAGGGAGTTTTATCTGCAGTATGAACAGATGATCAGTCATTGTTCAGAAGCACAAAGGGGCATACGTCATACCCATATATTTTCCATTTTAAACCCACATTCCTGGTTCACTGCAATTTTATCTTTTATCTCATCTAGCAGTTGTGCCTTTTTATCATTGCTCACTCTCATAATGCATCAAGTGTATGATCCTCAGACTAATTCCAAGGAAAAAAAAAAAAGTCTAAAACTGGCTTTATGCACAATGGAGTTTTCAGTAAATAAGCTCCTGTGGGACAAACTATTTCACAGTGCGTGAGATTTACCATGCAGCTCTCATTAAGAGTAACCCATGTTGCATGCCTAAATTACACAATTTGCTAAGTTACTCATATAGGTAAAGCTGTGAACACACTTCACTTGCAGTATCCGGGCCAATTTTTGTAAAAGCAGTAGTGCCTTCAGATTTTCTTCAATATTTTAATTATTTTTAATGATGTTATAATGATTTTTTAATTGGAAGCACACATACCATTGTATTTTTTCAACCAAACATGCTTTCACGGTAAAATTTAACTGAATAAAAGAATGTCTTATTTACAAAAGTGTCTACCTATTATTACTAATTATGAGTACTACAATACACACAAATTCTTTATTAAACAGCAGGAAATCCAAAGGTTATTAACAACCAATTTTAACATTTTAGGATACAATAAAAATATTAAAGATAATAAAATTTACTGAAATGTTATTTTTGTTGGAGTGCTAAATAGAACTGTATAATAGTTTTGTTTGGTTAGAATTCTTGACACTAATATCGCTTTAAACTAACTTCAAACATTAGAAGCAGAGCCATTTAGAGCTATTCATTTTCTCTGCAGTTTTCATATCAATCATTGTGCGAGCACTGAGCTTTTTTAATAGATTTCTAAAGATTTTTGAAGAAAAATGGCAGATATTTAGCATTATCTATCACGCCATAATTTCTCTCTATTAATCATAGCATTAGGGCTAAAAGGAGACACAACTCAAGTTTTAAGAGATATTGCTCGCATTTGGTTCCTAAACAGTAATATTTCACCACTGTATTTATCATCCACTTGACAACTACTTAATCTTTCTTTTTTTCTTTTTTTTTTGGTGGTTTTTGGTTTGGCTTTTTTTTTTTTTTTAAGAAAAAAAAATTCTGCCTTGCAACAAATACTAAGCTTTTACATGTAAGGAAAAAAGGCCATTAGAAGACAAGCTAATAAAAGCGCCTCTCGAATATACACAGAGAACAAATACAGCGCAGTGTCTCTAGTTTCATCCTGCAAATGAGAACGTTGGTCCAAATTGCACTGATTCATACGCTCGTATGTTAAAATCTCAAGAAAACCGAAGTGGATAGCTACTTAAACGACAAAGACAGCTCAGCAACAGCTAGCAGAAAAGTTTAGCAGGTGCTCCAGAAGCTTTACAAGCTTCCTGGAGAGAAGAAAGGTGGGATACACAACAGATAACGCGAGAAGCACTGCAGCAGGTAGCAACGTTTGTTCATCAAATCACGACCCACAGCCATTGAGAAGGGGGTGTGAAGTCGAATGATGGCAGAGAAGAAAAACTGGCCTTAGAGACATATCATCTGTTGTGTCCAGACTGATGCACATTTCTATGTTGGTCAGTCCTAAAACATTTTTTTTCCTGAGGCTTTGTAAAGGTGACTGGAATTTCATCGCATATTCGCAAATACAATCAGCCAAACGGCTCAAGATACAGAAGAGGGACATGCTCATACAGTAAAGGACTGTATAGAAATGTGCAATCTTAACACATGCATGTGCTTCTTTTATTTATACAGCTGCAACTTCCTCATTTTTACAGAGAGCAAAATCATAATTTTTGCCCAAAGGTACTTCAGACAGATCAGAGGAGTTTGGTACAAATTCCCTGCTTATTTAGTTTTTGGTAGGTGCACTTGCTCTTTTTCCCTATGCAACCCACTTCTGAAACATCCATGATTTCACCCAGCTGAGGTAAATATTTCGTTATAAAGCAAACTGTCTCTACTACTAGTGTTTCTAAAGAGTCATCTTGTTCACAAATAACATTCCTTATGTTCCTATAAATTACTATATTATGAAAGCATTTCCACACCTTCGAATGTGCTGTAAGAAAAAGGATAATTATTCTAACTTCCTACACCTTTATTTTATTACTACCATCTTTTTTTTTTTAAACCAATCATTAACAAAGGCAACCACATAGACACTATTTATTGGTACACACTGAGAATTTAAGACATTTGCAAGTCCTACCTACCTCAGTAGCAAACTGCTGCAATCCACCAATATTAATTGGTCCCTCCTCAGTGGCATACAAATTGCAGCCACCAACACAGAGATCTGATGTTGGACACACCATTCCACATGACAGGCCAAGGGGATTGTCAGAAAGAATCATTTTGGCAGCTCCATAGTAGTTCTGAAGGAAAAAGAAAAAAAAAAGAAAAAGGAAAAAACAAGAAAATAAGAGAGTCACATATCAAGGAAGCAAAAAAACAAAAATTCAAAAGAAAATACAAAATACTTTTTTTAACTGGCTCATAGAGTAATATATAAACATGAATATGTTACATAACACTGACATTATTTAAATGTACCAACATGTTATACAGCATTACTGGAGACACTGGAAAGAAAGTCAGCAAAACTGTTCATTATGCAAGAAATAAAACTTTTCTTCCTAGCTTGCAAAATAGTTAAAAGCATCTTCAGTCTGGTCTTAGTCACTATGAAAATCCATTGAAATTCTAATCCTGGCTGAACAGGCAATACCTTCACACTGGGACAACTTTCAACCATCTTGCCTGTGTTGGCTGCTAAGGCAATTCATCATCCCCAATTCTCATCTATTCCAGCGTTAAAGAATATTAGTTAAACGGAAATTGTACGAATTAGCAAATATTTTTGCTCTTCCAAAGAAAGATACTGTTTTGATGTGCCAGAAATTGTTAGAGCTGCTAAAAACAGCTTATAAAGACACAGCAAGCTCAACTCAGCAGCAAAACACAGAAGTCTAGTTATATATCGGAGATGTCCCTGACCCATAACCATGCAGCTAGCAGAGGCGACACAGTCAGTGCAGGAGACCCACATCTATCCGAAGCAGCACTCGGAGATCAGCCTGGATACCCTACCAATCTTAGGTGACACTAGATGTCTGTCCCCCAAGCAATTACATCTAGCCATTGCTCTTCTCCACTCTAAAGAAATAATTACCAACTAGTAGTGGGGATTTTTCTCACTAACTCAAAGAAAAATGGTTTTCAAAGAATTTGTTCAGTTTGATATTTCACTACATATGAGAGTTACATTATCCCTTCCTGTGTTGTCCAAGATTATTATTATTATCTTCGACTCCAGTTCAATGGGAACAATTACGAAAATGTGCATTTCCATTTAAGTTCATTAAGGATTTTCTACATTTTTTGGCTTTGTAATTAAAATCAGTATACAAAGCTAGTTATTACACTTAGAATGCAAACCAGTTAAATATTCCTTCTTAAAATTAATTTTATTACATATCTGTAAAGTCTATTCTCCCACTTCAGCTGTACCATTACAGGCAGCATCAACACAGCTATCACATTTTACTTGGTTTGCAAGCTCAGACCAAACTCTGAGCATAGCTATGCTACAAAAAGACAGCTATTGACTTCAGAGAAATGGGAACAGAGTCATTGTGGGTATAGGACTGAGATGCTGGCTTATTGATGATGGGATACCTAAGGAAACCTGTCTTAGAACACCATGCCAGAGTTCAGTAAGGAGGAGACTGTGACTAAGTCCTAATGAGGGTAAGGCGAACTGCTGCTGTACTCTTAATTTGGGGGAAACGTGATGGAGTGTATGAAGGTGGGCTCCTGATTTGGGAAGTTTTGAGATATTTTTGTCATGATCATGAGTTACTACTAGGGGTAGCACCTGAGAAAAAAAAAAGGAACCATGTCCTCTTCAAATGAGAGTATCAAAAGGTAGATAGTACATGTTACCATGCTAAATACTAGGATATTAGATAAACTGTATCAAAGAGTATGTATCTTCTAATCTTAACACCTGAAATAAATTTTAATGTCACATCTGAAGCCCAAAGTGTTCCACTGATCTTTGGGAGCAGCGGGGAAAGTCTTTAGCCCTAACTGTGCTAAAGCGGTCACATCTAAAGATGAAAAGGAAGTACAGGTTCAATGCTGACTTGTTTCTGTCTGCCAAGAAAAAGTCACCCTGTGTCAATTTTACCACTGGGAAACTTCTGACATACTTGTAGAAGAGCTCCCTAACTCTCCTCGTCCACCTTCCAGAACACCAGAGTAACCACTGGTTCCTATTGCCATTGATACTGCCCCTGCCAATGAAAGAATAGAGCCACAACCTGCCACCCTGACTCTCTGAGGTGGCTCAAGAACAAGTCCCTCTGCAGCCTCACTGACACCCAGGGCACATTCCCGCCAGGACACTCAGCAGGACTTGGAGCCCAGCTCTGAGTTGCTTCACCTCTTTGTCCTTCCATTCTATTTAATCATTTATCCTGCCTTTACTGTGTTGATTTATTATCTAACATATCAAACAGGATACGAAAAACGTTTTCCAATACTTGACAAAAACAGGCAGGGAAATACCATATAGTCTAGTTATGCTAAAATGGTGTTGTACAAACTGTGTTACAGAACTGCAAGCCGTTGTGTTGCTACAGCAATAAATGAGAGTTTGTAGTACACGTACAGTAGTAAATGTACAGTATCTGACATGTTTAGTTACAGGAACACATTGTGCTTACATAACTCTTTAAGCTGAAAACATGTTTTAATGATCATTACATTTACCAATAATATTAAAGGTAGAATATTCATAGAACAGTCACATTTCATAAAAAAATATTGATTGCTTTCATTTAACAAAACCAGGCTGTAGTAGGCTGCACACAAAATAGATGCGAGATGCAGACCTGGCAAGCTGGAACTACACATCACATGTTGCACATGAGAAAGGATCAGAATAAAAGGGAGACTGGTTTCATTAAAATGACAAAGTTACTCCAGGGCACGGGATGATGCAAGCTACCTTAACAGCCTGCAGTAATTCTCTGTGGATGCCCAAATAAGATGGCTCAGTTGGCTAGTTTCTAACAGACATCAGAGAGAAAGCACGTCTAAAACTAGAATGTTTCTGAAATTTTTAATGAGATAAATGTCTGCTCATGCCTTTGTTCACAGAATCTTTTTTCCTGTGCACTTCCATAAAAAAAATTATCTAACTGGATAGGATGTTTTGTGGTTTCCTACATCAAAATGTCAATAAATACTACACTGCTAACGCAGAGAACAAAAACAAGCCTTAAACAGACATCAATAATCAGTGGAAACCAGGCAGAGAAGGATCTCCACATGTATCATTTGGAAGCATTATATAATTTGCATGCAAATGAGACTGGTTTTTACTTGGAAAAAAACTATTAAAACACATAGGATCAATACTGAGAGGCCAGAAGAAATTGCATTTACTATCAAAAAATGCTTATAACATCTTTTGTTTTGTTTCAATTTAAGACCTTTCTATATAAATTCATTATGCATCATGGTGTTTTGATATTGCAGTTTTCTCAAAAAGCAATGAAGAGTATGCATTATTATTCTTTGTGTAATAAAAATGAGTACACTGACTTCATCTGGATTTTAGGACAGAGTGAATACTTTAAAAGAAAAGAATAAAATAGCAGTAATTTCCTTTTCATCTGTATTTAGTTTAAAAAAAAAAAAAGAGACAGCAAAAACTATGGGACAGTACCACCTCCTCCTATTCTAGTTCATGCGATGACTTTAAAATTTATTGAAGATGTATTGGATTAAAATATTTTCATATCCCAAAGAGCCACCATTTAAAGTACATTGTTATTTAAGTAGCATTTTTCACATTGACACACACCAGTTTAAATATAACAAGAAACACCCCAGTCTATCAGTTTCCCCAAATATCTTCTGAAGAATGAACAAAACATAACAGCAACTTATCAAATTATACATATTCTATATTATAATGCTGATGATTTTTAATCAGTCCAGAAATCTTTCACATCATTTGACTTGTGTCATCATAACAGGACTGTAATTTCACACAGTGTCACTATCTTTTTATGAAGAAGGACACAAGAAATATCTTGTACTGTCATTTTGTCCTTTGTAGTCTAGAATGTGAGAGATTCCTTAATTGACATAGTGTCATCGCAAAAGTCTATTCTACATAATTACACTATGGCAACCGAAACCAGCTGTCAGCCATTCCATTACACTAAGTACAAACAGACATCTCAAGAAAAGTCAGTGTTTCAAATGCATCAATTTAACACCATTACTACTTTTTCTTTTAATTTTTTTTTTATTATTTAGTGACCTGAAATATACAAAGAATATCAGAGAAAGCTGAACAAAACAGCGCTTTCAAAAACCTGGGGCCTCAAAGTAGTACTTAAAGATTAATTATGATGCATATCTGTATATAATTATTACCAATCATCTAGCAGCTCTCTGACTTCCACAATCCTTCATTGTATTAACAGTATTTTACATATGAACTGTGACTCACGGTTTTCTGCAGTCTTTGCAATGGCATATACGTGTCCTTTATTAATTTACTCAGAGTTCCTCTGGCACAGAAAAAAACATCATTCTTTTCTCTCACCTGTCATAATCCTATGTCTCTCACCACCCTTTCTCTAACAATCTTTTCTTCATTTCATATTCTCTTAATGATCCCCCAGAATTTTGTCTCTTGCCTTCCTTTGTCTATCCACTTTTCCTTCTTTCTCATTTCCAGTATATTACCACAAACACTTTTTCCTTTACTCCCTCAATCTCCGAAACCTCAGATTCACCCTTATTCCTTAGTATCCATCTCTGTCTTCCAGTTTGTCCCATCTCATTTCTCCCTTGAAAAAGTAAGTTCCTCTGAAAAAAAAAACCCAACAAACCCACAGACATTTCCTTTGGTTTCATTTAAACAAATATTTCCCTCAAATCGTAAAGCTTACTCTTGTGTTCCACTAGTTTCTCTGTATTGTTCCCGGCATTCATTTCTCTCTCCTCCATTTCTCTACCAGCATTCCGCACAGTTAGGGGTCAACCTTCCACCCAGAGAGCAGCATGCCTTGTGGGGCAGGAGGTGTGAGGTGGGGGTGTTGTTTTGGTTTTTGTTTGGGGGCGGGGGCGGTGTGGTGGTTGTTGTTGTTTTCTAGTAGGTTTGTTTTTTTTTAATACATCGGCTACCCAAAGGCTTACATCCACCCCTAGTCTTTCAGGAAATGGTTGACATGTCAGCTCACACCAGCTTATTATTAAGGGATATGGGAGAAGATAGTCTTTTTGAACAAGGAGAAAACTGTTGAGTCAGTGTGAGGAATCACTGTAATACTGCAAGACTTGAGATAAAAATGTGAGAGCTAGTTACAGCGGGTTGCAGTGACAAAGCGTGATTTTTAAGTACTGATAGTACAAAAGACACCTCTGCCCCCCAAGTCTTCAGTGCAGATTCAGACTATAAAGGCTGAGTCACCCATGCCTTATGCCTGTGCCATGTAACACAACTTAATATCCCCATGCCTAAACTGCACCTACAGCTTTTTTTCAACGTGACTACACAATCATAAAGGTGTATGATAACAAAGAACTCCGAGATCATCTCACTGAACAGGACATGGGTAGAGCACGTGCTGGTGCTTTCTAATGGGTGGCTTCCTCTGGTGCATGCTTCTGCTTAACAAGCAGAAAGCTGAACACTTGCAGCCTGTCCAGGATGAGAGTTTCTTCTGCTTGAACAATACTTGCTTTTGCCAGCCTTGAAGAATGATGGGTGCTGGAGCTCCATTTTACCATATCCATCTTGCTTTGTCCTATCAACATGGGGAAAGCAGAACGCAAAATCCTAAAATCACTCCTGGTACTCGTTCAGGGTGGAGGGGCAAAGCTATCTCCTGCAGCAGCTATACAATTTTTTATCTTCGTGTTTTTAAAGAAAGAGATAACTAAGACAGCACTTGTGAATTATAAAGCAAAGAATATACAGCTTGCAGTGTGAAGGCTGTATTTAAAGCGAGGACAGCTGAAAGTCAGAATACTTGTTTACCATCTTCTGATTTTTAGAAACCAAAGTAGTCATGTGTGCGTGGTGAATTTGAGGTCCGGTCTCAGAGACACAATTGCAAGCAGTCTGTATGAACTGAGAAACACTGACTGGGAAGACACAATAGAATAGATTGTACCCTTATAAAATGGAGTTGTAATCCAGTTTGTATGGAAAAAGAGGATGGAAATTGTGGCCTAAACTCTACTAAGTCACAGCAGCTAACACAATACAGCATAAGTGACATCCTTTTTCTCAAAGAGGCTCAAGGTTCATTGAGTCTGGCAATTCAATTACCCTCTCAACCCAAAACCAACCGCTCCTCCCCTGTCCCTCTTCTGCTCCTGAGCTCAGGTCCAATGGCAGAGCAGCCAGAACAGCTACATTGTACATGGCCTGTAAATACCTGAAGAGCCTCAGGCTTAAGAGAACAAGAATCCCTGACCTTTTATGATTGCTATAGCAATTTTCCAACAAAACAAACTACATATAATAGAGCTCTTATATACCTGACAAAATAATTAATTTTCAGTACACTGCTGTCTAAATACTCTATATTAATAATGAATCATGTTTTTAAAAAATACCTGTGTGCAATACTGCTTACACAGGGATGAGGACCAGAAATTTATTGAACTGAATCTCCTCTAAACAGGTAGAAAGGTAACCTGTTGAAGGGGGTTTCTCAAGAGAGTGATGACGAAAGATTCAGAAGCAGGACAGGGACTTCAATAAGCCTAGAAAGTGTACCCCAGTTTCCTGGATTTATAAACCTGAATGTTCAACACTTCACCTATTTATTGTGTCTAGAATCTACCAGATATATTTATAAACTTTCGGATTAAAAAAGAAAATTTGCAAGGCAAAAAAGATTCATAATTTTAAGAAGCATTTTCAATGACATGTAAAATATCCTTGATAGTGTGAAGTAAATACTTTTACGACGATATTACAAAAAATACTCAGCAAGCAGATTGCTGAATGATATCCGAATGATTATTTCAATGAAAGTTTAGAAAAATGCATAACAAAGTGAAAAATTACCTACTGGTTCCACTAAAAACTTTCAAATAAGTTAGAAGTTCTAGGGATGTTTTCAAAAGAATACCATTCGTGTTTTATTTCTGTTCTAAAAGAGTACGGTACCAGTACTCCAACCACCACAGCAGCAGAATGAAAGAGGAGAGAGGACACTGCAGGAGCAGCTGTGCTAGCGGGCTCCCTCCCACACAGACTCTGCCACGGTCATACCTTCAGGGGAATCATTTCAACTTTTGGTGCCCCTCTCAGCTTCCACCAATAGATATAGCTATTATTCCAACAGACAGAACTATTGCTTGTTTGTCAGAAAGCGAGGATTTTCAAAGTGCAGTAGTGTAAAAAACAATAGTACATACCTATACTTAGAAAAAAATCCTATTAATAAAAGAAATCAGAAAAATTTACTGCTACTTTTTCTGAAAAACAGAATTTGTTAGAATAGAAATATTTTCTAGCAAAGCCACCAGAAGCTAATTCAGCAAGAGGAATATTCAGCCTAGCAGACTGCAGCCAAAGTCAAGGTTGGGTTCTCTCTACACACTGTTTATTTCCCCGAGAAGTAGCTTGGTACATGAATGACAGGAGGCACATCTATTGACACAGAGAGCACGAACCTGCAGGACGTGGATCCTTCTCAGCCCATGACTTCAGCTGTTTGCTAAGCATATCTGGCTGCGGTTTTTTTCCCCACTTCTAGTTTGTTGGGATTGCTTTTTTCTTCTGGTGTGGTTTTTGTTTTTAAAGTCAGCTGTTGCAGAGAAATGCTTCCACAACCACGCTACACTAGATTTCTTTCAATAGGGTAAGGAGAGAAAGCAAAGGGTAAGACTGTCTGTAAACTCACACTTGGAACTGGTTTTCACAGAAGCAGGGCTGATTTTAGGCATTTGATTTCCCATCCTAACATGCCAGCTAGCAGAAAGACTACCTGGCTTTTTAAAACTTCTGTGTGTGAATGTCTCCCATTGTATATGCAATTATCAGGCATCAACATGAGGTAAAAGCAGTTAACTAAAACCATTGTATACCTTTAAAAAAAAAAAAAACTAGTTTCAGAGTGGGTACAGAAGCTGTTGAAGATAGGTTTAGGGTCCAAAAACAAAAGCTAAAAGTATCGGTGATCTAAGATACTTAGGTTTTTCCATAAGGAATGCTAAAATCTCCTGAGAGTTCAGTAGTATATTGGAATTCTTTTCTGAAGCAGAATTTTCTGATAAAGCAGTAAGTGATGTCACCTGCTCAGGGCAAAACTAGTGCCTTACCTAGCTTCTACAACTTCCAGGATGATTTAAAACAGTTATCATCAAACAGCCCAAACTCTGTGGGGTTGATCCACCTCATTGACTACCTGACACGATAAACATGGCCCTATTAAAACCTGTAAGACTGCACTCATTGGCTTCAGCAGGGCAAAGATAAGTCTACCTTTGAGGCAGCTTCCCAATAGTACTCCTGCATATCTTTGCCAAAATGCAACCCTGAAAGCTCTGCAGGCACTCCCCCTTGATTTTCTCTGCTCTGTAGAGGATTCACAGAATTCAGAATGAACCAACTGTTAAAATTACCCACCCTTTCTGCCAGATCAAAAAGGGTCATCATACTTCAAAGTCTATCAAAGTCAAAAAGACCCACCAAATTTATCATTCCAGGATGCTGCTGGTGTTAGTTGTTCTTCTGGCATCTTCTGTTCAGTCCACCTTCCCTAGTTCCTTATTCACAGTTTTTATGTTTTGATAATCAGGCTCTTTTTCTTTCCTCAACAACACATCACTCCATCTTACCCAAAGCAGTAGCATAACTATTCCTTAATAAGAAAATACTATCCTGGTAAACTACTTCCACAACATTTGCTTTAGGTTTCCTGAACAAACCAAAGCACAATGACAGAGACTAGCAGTTTCGTTACTGCCTTGCACCTTCTCCCGGTTAGTTTGCCTGCTTCACCGTGCCCAGAAGAGGTAATAAGCAGCAACATGCCGCGTACTATAATATGGCTGCAAACAGATGCCCTCATTCATGAAAATAAATGATTTGGTGACTCAGTACAGATTACATAAGAAAACTGTCTATATGCAGATGCTGGGCATAATGCCAATTACGGTAAACCTCATCAACACACAGTTGTGTTACAATTGACACACATATCTTTGTAACTCCTTTTATCCTATTCTTTCTTGCTGAGGTGCAGAATTTGCTGGTGTCTTCTCCATACGACACGCAGTGTAATAAAAGCAATGTGGCTGTTCACTCGCACGCAGAAGCGCTGCTGCCGCCCGCGTCACTACCACGCACTGGCCCTTTCAGCTGCGTTGAACAGCGAGACATGTTACAGCATAAACTGCCGCCAGAAAATCTCTGTAGCACCCCCAGTAGATTATCGGTCTAGCTGGGCTCATACAGACAAATAAATCACACGGCAGCTAATGATTCCACAGATAGGAAGTAAGTTTTAAAGGGTATGGGGCAATCAATATCCAGCCATCTTTAGGCTATCCCAGACAGCCTAATTAATCTTGTCATATCAACTTTGCACTCATCTTTATTTATTTCTATTTCTGACTGTTAGAAGTCATTTGTAAACCACAAATCAGAATAATGTTTTTAAGATTTCTTTATGATCATAGTATAATAGCCTATTAATAAAGGAAAAGGTACAATATCTCCAAAAAGGGGGTTCAATTTAATCCTGTAGTATTTTATTAGTAGTCTAAGAGACTGACATTTGCATTAACCAGAGCACTTTCTATAAACTACAAGAAAATGTTCCTTCAGATGACATCTTTCATGTCAAATTTCCACCCAAAGAAAATTTAAACTATAATCACTTCAGGAAAAAAAAACTTTAATGAAAGAATAGAATTGCAACTGTAATACCTCAGTTAGCAGCAGAGTTAAATAATTACATTATAATGCTCAGTTTTTTGAATATCATTATATTTTAAAACCATCAAACCCAAAAACTTTACAGAAAAAAGGGACATGAAGAAATATATTTGGCACTATACACTATCTGTATGGGCACAGAACAGCAGCAAAAATAATTAAAAATCAGCTGACCGTTGAACTTTAAAGCATCTGTTGTAAACACTTAAGACTTTACAAAGACAGACCTTGAAACGCGATCTCACTAACTGCTATTATCTGCATCCATGTACTACTGCAAGCCTGACTTTACCTTGTTCGCAATACTTGTGATGAATGACTTGATGTCCAGATTAGTTGGGCAACTCTTCTGACAGGGGGCATCTGCACATTTTAAGCATCTACAGGAATAAAAGAAAATGTGTCAAGGAGACATGGAATAAAAATGCTGCCTATAGCGTTAGGTTTTCAAGTTAGCAGAGTAGAAGCAAAGCCACAAAGGAATAATACAGAGCGTTTTCATAAAATGTCTGTTTAAAGCCTCAGAACGTGATCATTATTGACTTGCATTCAACACTGATGGGTTACATTCTGTTGACTTCAGTTTACAAAGGAAGGCAGCAGGGTGCAGTTACAAAAACACGGACTACACATGTCTAAGAACATGCCTAATCACATGCAAGTAATTTTCTTCTCCCTGGAATCCAAGACTGCTAAGCTTCTGACCATTTCATTTTTCTATCTGAAAAACATCTGTGCTATGAATCTGAATTTATTAACGAAGTTCTGGAAGTGTCACTGTGGATTAAATTCTGGATATTGGAGAATTAGACATACAAAATCAACAGTTTTTCCACAGAGGAAGGAATTACTTTGTACTGTATGCGCCCAAGAACAAGAACAGCTGACAAACTTTCACGTCACTTTTCTATGAGTTTCCTATGATATGTCTGTGACTTCTGAAAACAATTCTGTAGTTTTATGCATACTCCCAGCTGAAATCCCTAAAACCCTCTTCTTGTCATCACTAATGACAAAACCTAAATGTACGTTAAAGCATACTAAGTGGCAAAGATTTATTGCCTGTTCCTGCACAGTCCACGAGTATGTACTGGTCTAGCTGCTTGCACAAGTCCCATGCAAGGATTTAGCTCTCAGGGTAGTCTATGCAATTTGCTTTAAGCAAACCTAACAAAAAAAAAAAAGTTAAAGGCAGCTGAAAAAGTAAAACGGTTCTCTATTAAACAGAGGTATTTGTGCACACTTTGGCTTTTACACATCAATGGTTACCACAGGTCAAATGCCACACTACTAATTATCTTAGAATTAAGTCATTCCAGATGCTCTTTCAGTGTTGTTTTACTAACATACAGAATTTATGTAAATTGCAGTTTTAACAATCTATGGAAAACGAAATGAAATCTGGTTTTTTACATATTATCTGAGCACAACTACTTACAGTAAGTTCCACAAGCCTACCTTAATTATTGTTACTTCATGAAAGATAACAATACTATGGAACTGGCTGGCACAGAATATTTCAAACACAGAAAAGCTGCAAGAGGTCTACGGACTACACATTCAAAAAACTGAAGAGCATATTAAAAGGAATGAAGTGCCTGAAATACCTGCAGTGAAAAACCAGCCTGAGTTTGTCAATCACATACATTGCTTTTGGTTTTGGGGTTTTTTGTTTTAATTTTTTAATTAAGGGTTGAACAAGAGAGAAGGCAAAGCCAGTTAAGTAAAAGATTAGTCTTTTATCTACCTATTCCATCATCATCTAGCTGGGTACCGCAGACACCATGGAAAAATTTGGTAGCGGCTTGGCAGACTTTCTCAACTGAACTAGTCATGAGGAAAAGGGCCCAGAGGAATTACATAAAGGGAAACAGGTCTCACAAAAGCTGGGAAATCTGATAAAGCCAAATCCACCATAGTTCCAACACCGCAGTGGATTACTAGTTCAGCTAGTCAGGATGTCAGAGGGCTCTGGCAGAAGAGCACCCGCAGGTTTAGCTGCGGCAGCTACATATAGCACTGCCCAGCACGACCCACTGAGTGGCCCGAGTTCTAACTGCCTTAACAAGCAAAGGCAGGTCAGTCGGGGCTTCAAAGCGGTGATGTGGCCAGAGCACTGAGTCAAGGGGATGCTCTTAGCATTCTAAGTGGATTCAAAGAAAGTAAAGTTAATACTAGGAGCCAGGGAAAAAAAGGAAATACACTAGACAAAATACACTGCTATGAGGGCTGGGATGATCATTCTCCCTGTGTAGGCAGTAAGGAAATAACAGAAGTGCAATATTACGTGTTTAAAAAAGGCAACAATTCCATTATGACTTTTTGCTCTTCACTTTCCTGGACGTGGTTTCCTTTAAAACACAACAGTCCTGTATCCGAGACCAAAAAGAATCACATTTAGCATCATACACATTTCTCTGAGTTATATATAAACATTCCCATGTCAAAACTGACTCGAATGGCACCTAGCAGGATAAGCAGCGTACAGATTACTCACTGTAGCTAGCAAGCATCTTTACCAAATTATTTCTCTGTTGATTTTTGAGCTGGTTCACAAGTAACAGCTGTTGAAAATGTCAGCTATTGGGGGGGCGGTGAGTAACGCAACCTTGAATGTGAGCTTTGGGGAGGAGGGGAGGACGCCATGAATATGCCAGTCCAGACTTTCTCTTATAATAATACCATCTTCCGAGTCTCCGAGCACTCTGCAGACTAAAGTGCACCGGGCGGCCATTAATCCCACTTATCAACCTGACAGCTCAGTAATTACGCTCCCAGTATAGCTATAGCTAGGTACTGCAAGGTACTGTAGTCCTAATAAAACATCAAGCACTGTACAAAATGTGCGCTGGTGAGGTGTTTTATTAAACTTGGGGGGTTGATCATGAAGTGACATTAGTGTTGACCTATTTTTCTATCTGACAATAAATTATCCTTTGACCATACCATAATAGATATTACCGAGTGCATTTACTGTACCAAGGAGCAAAGGTATTGCATTCTGGTGAACCAGGCAAAAAGCATAAATAAAACTGTAGAATCACCCACTAGGAAGTTATTACATAAATTGCTGCAAGTGATTGATCCTTTCAAAAATCACAGGCAAAATACCATGCTTAAGAGAATACGTCACCAATTACCGTGAGCTTCAATTCTACACGCACGTACCCATACGAAGAGGCAGTAAGTACTACAGTTCTTTCCTTTTTTTTTAACTGTCTTCCTGCCCTATGAAATCCCACCTTTTATTTTACAAGGTTATTCCATTAGTATGGATTTAGTTCAAAAGGATATCAACAACTACAAATTTGGATTAAATTTCTCTAATTCACTTGCTAGCTCCTACTAAATTTTAATGAAGAGCTGCATGCTCACTATTAAAAAATAAACAATCAAAAAATCCCCAAAACCACAAAATGAAACAGCCATGTTTTTAACTGGCCATACTCTTCTGGACTACATAAAAATACAAAGCATAAAATACAAAGCCAGACCTATGCTAATCTCGGCATGTATATCAGCATTTCTTAGTAAAAATATAAGAAAAATCCTTCCAAGTAACAGAAAACAACCCTGTTATCAATTCCCCCCTCTTTGTTCATGGAACAGCATCTCCTTTAGAAACATACAGACTATGTTGAATCTTAGAAGATGCCACATTCACTTCATAGGCATATTGATTTCCATGTAAAAGGCAACACCACAGTCCTTGCACCACTAAACCACAATACGAGGCACTCAAAGAGAAGGAATTATATTTTCCATTTTGGAAGCACTTAGCTGTTGGTTCAACTCAATCTCATTGAGAAATGGTAAATTAGAGTTAGGTATAAAGCCCCTACAAATGCTATGCAAGTATAGCATATTTATATAAATATTTATGCAAATATTATCATTTGGCACAGCTTTATGGACATATAATGCTAGAAAAATCACATTTTCCACATATAAAAAAATTTACATCTCTCACTGAACAGTGTTAAATTATACATATGCATCCCCAGTGAACTTAAAATCTTTAACTTCTTATTTTTAAATGTTGCAACACTAAAGTTATTTATTGTTTAAGGTGAGTGTGCCTGCAAATCCTTTTCAGACACAAAACAACTCAAGCAAAGGATACTTATGCATTAGCCCAACATTATCAGCTATCAGGCTTGTACCTATCAATTTTGACAGTGCAAAATTAAAACCATGCATGTAGACACACAAACACATTCAATCGACCTCTAATAGCATGGTACTAATAAAAAAAAACCCAACAAACAAAAAACCCCACCACACACAGCACAGAATGCAGCAGGTTACAAACATCTGAAGCCAATAGAAGGAAAAGGCACTTCAAGAGTAGTGACACTTTTTTCAATGTAATTTAAAAATCAGTTGCAAATTTCTGGAATGCATATTACCCACTGGGAAAAAAGATGCAAGAAACCATGAGGTATGCCTGTGCATAAAAAGGAATAGAAAGCAAATGAGGAAAAGAAAGGATAAAAAAAAGCAACAAATTTCTGTACCATAATATTTCCCTTACCAAAAAATTATACCAGAAACAAGTTCTCTACTCTTGAGTACAGAAGAAAAAGAGAAAAAGAAGCTATAGCCACAACTAATTTTCAGTTAATAGTTTCCATTGTTTAATTGTTGAAATATTACCCAGTATTCTAAAGTATTTTTATTTTAAAGCTAAAAATATCTGACCATCATTTCTAGCCCTAGACCAGCTCTCAATTCATTTTTGCCTCTAAACAAAGAACAGTAGTTTAGTTATACTGTTACCTAAAATTGCAGCAAACAATTGTCTAACTGGCAATAACATTACCGTAGTGCAATCACACGTACGCTGAAAGGACAGGGGCGAAACAGATAATCTGGAGTAATATTCCACAACAGATCATTGCTGATAACCTATCAAATTTTCATATATCAACAAAACAGGCCAAATAACCTTTATCGTGATTACTGCTGGCAGAGGTGAACCACAGTTGCAGATTAAATCCTAACCTAATTATGTGGGTTTCTGCAGGACATAAATATTCATGTTGAAAAAAGGCTTCCAGTTCTACTGTTTGTAGAAGTTTCTAAAACTTTACCCACTACTCAGAGAAATAGCCCAGACACCATACCAGTTTTACACAGGTCTCATAATAATCACCTGTATATGCTTCCTGAGGACTTGGTCAATTAATTTTAAGAGAATGGTAGAGCTGATTCCACCCAAGAAACTAGAGGCCAGTGTGCACTGGAGACCCAATTCTGGTATCAAGGCTCTTCTTGGTTTCAAGTCTCCTGCACCACTTCCTAATCCCTGAGTTGAGGAGGGTAAACAGTGGAATAAGAAAACCACATAAGAAAGAAATAAATGTATAATTTCCAAAGAAGTCTGTATTTCACAAGTTGAATGCCCATTGCCTTTGCTGATAGAAGTAAAGAATATCACGTAAGTTCTTCTCTTGAGGTTCAATCCTTTAACCACTTACAGCTAATCTTGAAGAATTCAGGCTTTCTTCTCATATGCTCTTGCTGTACTTGAACAGGGTCAAGGACAAACGTAAACAGAGATTCGGATGTACATACATACGCTAATTTAAAAGAAATGCCAGAGTAAAGATCCTCTACTGCAATGGAAAGTCATTGGTGAGAACCTAGTGCTGGCAGCTATAAAAAAAGACTTGCTGCCATTTTTGTCTTTATTAAAACCAATCAAAACATCCAAAACTAAGAATCAAACAAAAGATCCTACACCCTTTTGTTTTCCTGTTCATTACAGTTCACAATGGATAGGAGAGAAGAAAATGATTATAAAGCAACTGGGAGATTCTGTTGCCAGGTTTAAATACCAAAACACAATAACAGTAGACATAAGAGTTTGATGACTACCAAAGACAAATGATACTTAGAAGAACAGTTGTTTCCATTCAAAGTCAAGAAGTGGAAAAAGAGACTCACACAAGCAAGGCTGAGAACTCTTTTAGGTATATGCGACCTAACAGTGAAAATAAAATAATTTTAAACTAGAATCAACTAGGAACACGTAATTTTGGATCACAGGAGAAACAGATACAATCCCCAAGAAATGCTCCTAAACACAAAGGGCTTCAGGAACTGGGTGAAAGGCAGTGGACACAGACTATACAAACATGCAGGTATCGTGGTCCTGGATATGTAATACTGGAAAGAGAAATGCCCAGGAACCGTAAGAAACAAAACATTCAGTATCACGTAAATCAGCATATCTGAAGGAATATCTGAAGAAATAAGGGAAGACTCCCACATCATCACTATTGCCTCTTAAACCAGCTGGGAGTACTGAGAGTCTTCTGCAGACCCACAGAAAATGGGAAAACTTCTCTGTCGGTAAGTTAAAACGACCAGAGGAAGTACATTTTAAATAGACACGCTACAGGATTAGAGACGTATAAGACATTTCTGCTGCAGCTACAGGAGGTGTAAGGGAGGTGCTTTTTATTGAAGGGAAGAAATGCTCAGAGTTGAAAGTTAGTCTTCAGACACAAAAAACCTCCTACCCCGGTGCAGAATAATGGCACTTACAGACAAGGTTATTTTCGGACACTTAAGAGGTAGTGAATCATATGGACATAGACTCCAAATCATTCCATTCATCAATGACTCATCTTTCTCTTTTCTTCTTTGGCTCTCTACACGACCATAATTCCTCTTTTCTCATCTACTTCTGAATCCCCCTTGAGTACAGAAACTCTTCTCCTCTTCACAGTTTTCTATAGCCTTTTTCCCCATTCATCTGAAACTTCATTCTCTGCCCTATAACTTTCTTACCATTCTTCAGCATAACTTCATTTTAATGGACAATGCTGATAACAAAGAAAAGTGTGACCCACTGTCTGCCAGCAGATGTTTATGACGGTGGTGCAGGAGAGTGTGCACGAGTCACTTTTCAACCCATGTTCTGAGTTTTTGCCACCTACCATCCAGCCCTTCAGAACCTCCATTTCTGGTGGGTTCCTGCACTAGAACTGCCCTTGCTTAGCAACACTTTTGCACACCTAGGACTGTCTATCTCGGTCTGTGATCAGACATACGCAAATAGCGGCTACCAGAAGAGAAGTAGATTGGTGGGACTTTCTCCTAAAACTCTTGCTGAATGGTGGGAATGCAGCCAGGCAGAGCTCTGCGGTCAGTTCAGAGGCAGGGTTCCGAGTGCTGCCCCAGGGCAAGGAGCCTGCTCTGAGTCAATCGGGGGGAAACTGCAGTCTGCTTGCTCTTAAATTCCTCCTGTCAGTTTATTGGGACACAGAATTTTTCACTTACCGTATTGCACTATAGCCTCCAAAACTACTCCCTTTCACCCACTTAATTTTGTATAGCTTGCATATCATTACTTTAATTGAATTTTGCCAATTTATAATGTTATAGAATAAAATTAGTATAAAAATTAGAATTGATTAAAAATAGAAAAAGCAGTACAGCTTCTAGAACATTGTAGCACAACGCATATATATCAGCACACACTAAAATCAGAAAAGCTGTAGCTTCTCTTGACATAATAGAAAAACCTTTTATATACATGTAATGTAAATAATTTCAACTCTTATGCTTTCTCGTAGACTCCATACGTGAACAAGTAAACCAAATAAATGGTTCATATTTCTATTAGAAACTGTTACATGCAGCTCATACCAAATCAATATTATTACTAAAACTATATTTATTTTAACATCACCAGTACTAGAATCTGTATGGAATACATTTCACTACCTCCTTCACTCCTACAGAGACTACCTCTTCTTTAGACTTTTACTCGGGCAATTTATATACAGCATCTTTAAATTTATGCTTTGGTTTTGCAATCCATTTGTTACATATTACTCTACAACATTCAGAGTTCTGTGACTTCAAAACAAAGTTATTATGATAACGTCTCACAAAAAAATTATTACTGTGGTGCAGAAATATAATGCTTTCAGATTGTATAAAGTCACGAAGTCCAGTGAGTGTCAAAACCTATTCATTCTTCCTCCTTAGTGCTAGATCTTAAATGAGATGTGTCAACCACTCAGTTCCTGACAATATGTGCAGACTTGTGTACCACACAGCTCTCCCTCAAACCCATCCACACACTTTTACGTGCAGCAATTGTTTGACCTCAGCTTCTATAATTTACGACACAAAATGAACCTCTTTTTCTTCATTTGAATATGACTTTTCTTCCATTTTGTGCATTCATTTCTAAGCGACACATGTTTCTTTCCCATTTACCCACACGCTATATTTTGGAAGGGGTTATTAAAAATAATCATCTTCTCTTTCTGCTCCATCCGAGACCACGGAATATCAAATACTGCTTTGATTCTAATTTTTGACACTACTTGTGTCACTAGGTTTACATCAAGTAACGTAGTCAGAGAGAAAGTCCGACTTCGACTCCAGATAATACAGAGACAGGAGCTATGAGTCCCAGCAAGATCAACCCATCCTCCATCACCAGGAATCTGCGGTTACTCTCAAGCAGCAGCTATCAGCTTGGGTGCTGCCTCTCATAGAAAACTATCATGGGAAATGGCACCTGATGTGCTCGGCAGGCTCCCAGTCTTCTCATCTTTTCAGTTATTTCTCATCCTTTACATTGTGGCACCTACCTAATGAACTTTGGTTGGTCCCTTTATTGATAGTCTCTCCCTAAGTAGGGCACTATTACTGTACCTCTTCAAAAAGGTTGTATTTAAACTTGTACATTTTAGCAATTCCAACAAATGACAAGCTAGATATCAGTTTTGACTACCTTTAAAAAGTCAATACATTGATTTGTCCACTGGCTTTAAAAGCTGACAGGTGGTCTTGGATTTGGTTTTTAAAAAATAGTAAGTCTTTTATTTTGCATATTTCTTTCTAATTTTGTTTGTTTTGTAAATTCTCTGTGGAAGACTCAGCTGTCTCAGCTTGTTGTGAACAATTCCAGCTAGGATTAAGAAGTTTAAAACAATCCTGTAAGAGCTTTGTATATAAGTAGAGCATTTACATAGTGTTATACAATACACTGAATGTTACTGGATGTGTTTAAACTGAAAAATCAACAAATGTGGTGCTGGAATTTCTGTTTTGAAATATTATGTTAGAATTGCAATTTAAGTCCTGCAATCAGTGCTCACATCTTATACCTATTTCATGGCCTAATTGCTCTCAGCAAGCACTTGGCTAAGAGCTTAGCACTGCTCTCTGAAAACTGATTTTGTAAACACCTTCCAAGCAGGACCTGGTATGTAACCGGCCTGAAGATTGTACAATTAAAGAAAAGGTATTTGGGAATATGGGCCTTCAAACTTAGTTATTTTAAATGAATGCAAGAGAAAATAAAGTTCATCTTAGCAATGTACAAAGGTACGTTTTCAGAAGAAAAAAAAAAAACTTATCTTGAGTTTCATTTTTAGCTTTACCTTATAGCCACACCACTGGCCAAGCCCATGAATGCCCAGGGGAAAGCAGGTGCTGCAACTGTTAAAGTCTGTACTAGAGAACCCGAGGACCACCTTTACCTGTACATAGGAAATCCGTTCCATAGCTATCCAGTTTTCATACTTTGTTTTCATAAAAGAGGAAAAAAACCCCACAAACAAACCTGCACCTTCTGAGTAAAGGACATACCAGGTAGACTATTTCCTACCATTCACTTCAGAACTGAAAACTTTTTTTTTATTACAAATACAAGAACTTTAAGTATTATAGATTTATAGCAATACTTATTCTAAGCTTTGTTCCCTTTTTCTTGTTTCATATTAAGCATTATGAAATGGTTGTGTTTTCAAAAGTATTAATTACCATTCAAAATTCATTATACCGTGCCAGAAGAACTAAGTATAGTAGAAGTTTTAACTACTGTCAACAACACATTTTTATTTAAAATCTAGAGCTTTTAGAGTTACAAAAAAAAAAGTTAAAAGTCACTTTGCAACTTCTCTGGAAACTCTGACTACATTTCACTCTACATATTAATTAATATTTTCTCAATACTACAGAAACACAATAAAGTTTGTTCCTTATTATGCCAAGTGATAGTATCCCATATTATTCCAGTAGTGCAAAAGACACACCAGAAACACACCCATTGACAGGCCTTTGGCACCACCTCTTTAGAACTCCGGCTGTGCTCTTTCAACTCCTTGAATGCAGCACCTCCTCTGCCAAACCAACCACCGGTGGCTCAGCCACACCTCGCCTCACGGAATTTTTCAAACGGGGACATTTGTGTTCACCACAATGGTGAGCCCTTTCACATTGGAGACAGCTGTTACATGATGTTCAATATCCTTTTAATCCTCTGCAGACCTTAGACAGAAGGGTTGACAGAAATGACAGGTTTTATTATAGCTTGCCCTGTACACAATAATCTTCTTTCACCTGGACTACTCTCCCAGAAGTGTTACAAGACTTCTTGACTTACATCAAGGATTATTTCTAGTCTTTTCATGAGAGAGGAAATTATTTTTATGTGGCATGATTCTTATCCTGTGTAAATTACCTTTTCAAAATATGAAACACCTGTTCTCTGTTTATCTTAATGCCAATGAAACTCCTTTGGGTTCACTTCAGGAAAAATACACTTTGCCAGTTCAGTCACAGGCAATTTTTTCTCCCCAAATGCCTTCATCATCTATGAACATCTTATAAATGGCACTCTGTACAATACATCATTAACAACACAAGCACACATCTACCATTTACTTGTAGTGAAAACATTTAACAGATTTAACAATAACATATATAAAAAACCCTATAAAAGTATAATGTAACTAAAAATGCATGAATTGAAAATTTAAGAAAATGTTCTCAGGTAAAAACGAGCGACCCAGAAGAAACCCATTTCCTCACTACAGCACCACAGAGACTCTAACAATCAGACTAATAGTGCTAATGCTCATCTGTCTTGCACTTTAGGCATGCCAGCAATTGGACCACAATTAACGCAAGGGGGGGTTAAACAAATAACCTTTGTGGAGAAGCAGTCTTGGGAAAGGCAGTAATAGCAACATGAGCTAATATCTCCCTTATTTTATAATCAAAAAAAGCATTAAAAAATTCTCTGGCTCTCTCTACTGTCATCCAGAGAACTGATCCGATATTGAGCTAGAATCCAGCTCTTGCAAGGCAGGCTTCACCTCTCTGCACACAACGCGCTCTCCATTTCCAAACCCACGATGCTATTAGCAAGCAGTAGGGGTGTTGGGGAAAGGGAGAAAAGACACTAAAAGACCAAGGAGGTATGTGCAGGCTCCGCTAGTGGTGTCACCTGAACCTCTGATCCTAAATTGAGTGTACTCTGGAAGCAGAAGAAAGCACAAATTACCTCACTGAACTCTGTATTCAAAATTAAAGTTTCAAAAATTTCTTCCTCCCTTGTTTTTGGACTTGTAGAAAAAACACAACATATTCAGCTGCTACTACTATTTTGAACTCCATAGAAAACTAAGACATCAGTCACATTGAACCTCACTGAACCACAGTCACTGTGAACCTCATAAAGATGCTTCTTCCCATGCAGGCAATAAGTTATCCACCCCAGCCAACCATCTTTTTCCAAATTTTAAAACTCGTAGCCAGGGTATCCTTACTAAAGCTCGGTCCTGCAGATGGTGAACACTAGTTCATTATCAGACTTCTTAACTGTGCTTTATTGTAATATATGTAGTCCCCAGTGGGGCTCAGACCATTCGTTTGCTTATAACGAAAGCCCTTAAGAGATTTCTTAAACCAACCTAATGCAAGTCTTCCAGAAGTGAGTTCCCAGACCCAGACTAGTAGGAACAGCTCGAGTGTCCTCACTTTTCCTCACCTTACAATTGGTGCAGCTGCATGTTTGAGAATCATGAGCCACTCCTCATGTCTTTTCTCTGAAAGGATCTACTGGTATGGAAACTGCATGAATTCAGCAGAGAATTCTAAGATTTAATATTTTCTCTGAAAATTGCACATGTACAGTGACTGTCTTCCATCTCCTTTTGCAAATAAAGAGGTTTGTATAAGGCACTTTAATAACTGATACCGTCACTTAATACACTCAGCCATCAAGACACAGAAGAAATGAAATATGCTTGCTATTTTGGTCCTAATTTTCTAAGCTGCATATCATTCATACATTTTTTTTTTTTAGACACAGGAAAACAATATGTCCCCGTTAGTAATATATAAGTATCTTAAAAAAACCAAGGTTGTGTTTTCTTGTATGCTTCACTGTTTAAGGGAATCATTTGGCTTTGCTTTTCTACCTCAAATGTATTCGAAAAGTAAAGATTCAAAACCAATGCTCCCTCAGCACACGAAAAGAGATTTATGACACAATAACAGAAATCATATAGGCAAACTACAGAGTTCAGCACAGAGCAAAAAGAAACCCTCAACAAATTACACTAAGAATCAGTGTTGCATTCTTAAAATCTGGAGTTTAAAGATAAGTTACATTTCAATAGTAAATAGTAGGAAATTCAGTCTTATTTGTTTATTAAAAGCAAACACAATAATTCTCTAAGACTGAATGATTGTCATGTATGTGCTAATCTAGATTTTGCTTATCACCTACACCGTGAAGAATTTTACAACATCACAGTGTAACAACGTAAATAAACGACATAGCTAAAAGTCACTCTCCAGACCATCGACATTCACATATCAAAGCTGCATTTTTTCAGAGTACATGCACACTACTTAATTGGGGATACCAGGTAACTGTTCAACCTTTAAAGTCCCACAACCAGGAGTACTGTAAAGTTACATGGACAGAGGGCTGGACTAGATGACCTAAAAAGCTTACACACCTTTGCAATTTCTCCTAGTATATTGACTAATGGTCTTTAAAAACGGCAAATTTATGTCTGCTTATCTATCTGCATTTGAGGTTTGCCGCAAAGATAAGCAAACTTTGAAGAATTTACGAGTTCATATGATATCAAGTTATTTGGGATTACAGGAGTGGCACTCCTTATAAATCATTTTCCTTATAAATTAAATCCCCTTACCGGACACTCCAAAATTAGGGTAAGAGGAATCTAGTTAAAACAACCGTACCCACAGGATCTAAAATGCTGTGAGTATTATAAACAAGGATTTTCAAATACAACCACCTGAACACATTTTTAAAAGGGTTTGATTTCGAAACACTACAGCATGGGCTTCATGGGCTTTTAGATGGACGCACATTGGCAAAGAAAACTCCATCTAGCAGCTAAAGATGGAAAAGGCACCAGCCTGCTAATGTCAAGAAGGCTTAGCTGGCCACTAGACCACAATCAGTTCACCTGCATTTGCAAAAATAGGACAAACATTTGTTGTTAAAATGAAGGCACAAAATAATCTTGCATTTTAGGTTTTACCCTTATAACCTAAGTAGGAAGAATTTTAACATCCTTTTTGGAAGATTATATAAAAGACGCAGTATTTGTCACATTTCCTCCCATATTGAAGCTAATGGCCTAAGAATGAATACATTTCCTGGGATGGCTCAGTAGTTAAGTGCTGTCTGGAAAATATTAAAAGAAATATTTGGGAGCTTTTTTCAGAGAAATACAGCTTAGAGAAATTTTAGGATGAATAATAAAATCATTATTCTGTTGATCACCACGGTTTGATAGATCACTTTTTCTTGAACATGTGGCATTTTACTTTGTACGTGCTCAAATTGTCAGACCTATATCAAATATAGCAATCCCTGGACTGTAAATGTAGTGCAACGGAGAAAGCATACTTTTCCCATTCCCCAAAGGCACTGCGTTTTCAAAAACTTGCTGGAAGGATTTAAATATTCTCTTTTGGTAGATAGTTTCTCTTGCTACAAATGAGCAGATGTCTGCCTTTTGGCAATTCTTTTTTACGCGCTTATTTGAAAACAATTACAGAAAAATGTTAAAATTTATATATAAAAAAGTACTCCACAAAGATCCAAATACTGCATCCTCAGACAGCTCACAGAGAGACATTTCAGAAAGCCTAGGAACTGGTACAAAGTGCTGCTTCTCATCCACCCTCCTTTAGTGCCTCATCTCTCTACACAAAAAGACACACAGTGTCTTCTTCCAAATTTTTCCTGCAACCAAGGCTTAGGTGCAGTGATTTTAGTGTTGCTCTAACCCAGAAGCATTAGGGTTTGATGAATATATCTGATAACTTCCAACAGCGTCATGCCTCAGTATTTATAGGATACTACAATACAGCCTTGGAGATCGATTCAATCGCAAGTATAGCTGCCTTACCAGTGCCTTTTCCTTAACAGTGAGGGCTGCTAATTGTTCTCTCTATGTGAATGCCAAAAAAATTAAAAAGAAGATGCCTGCAGATCCAGAGAGCTCTTAAAGCTCTTTGCAGTAAGAAACCTGAAGCTCTCCACCCATACCCTTTTTACCGCTGCACAACCACCACTCCTCCCTGTCCTGAGCGCAACTGTTTGCCAAAAGCCTTCCACGCTCCCCTGGATCTCAGCTTTCACCACAAACGAAGTCAACAGGAGAATCTCCTTGATGGTTACTATTATCAGCCTGCTCTGTTCCTGCAGCCCTGGACCCCCCTTGGCTGAAATCTGAGCACAGCAGAATATATTCCAATTTGGGGTTACTCTTACTGGTAAGAGTTCTGATTGTGAATGCTGCTGCTGCTGCTTTATCATATTCCTTTCTCAGTCAAGACTGGACTGGTTAGCCATTTTAAAAGTAGTTAGCCCTCCTGCATGAAGGCATCTTGCTAACAGTTTCCAAATTTTAAGCAGGAAAGATACTTTCTGTTAGAATCCCACTCCAGCCCCCTTTCAGGTATATTCAAGGTGTGTATTTTCTATGAGGGGCTAGACGGTGTTAAACATTGTTCAGTCAAGAAAGGTACCTAAAGATACTAGAAACTACATAGGTTTCATCTTCAGTCTATCAGTTCTGACTGAAATTATGCCGTTCAACAAAGAATATCGACATAAATTCAAACCAACACTTGCGTATTGGATATGTGTTCAATTATGTAACGTGAAGCAGTGGAATGGAAGATGACAAATGCAAGTAAAGGGTGTTTAGTCACTTGTAATTCAGACAATGTAATTTGTTTTTCCTTTGCAAGCCCAGAATACCAGAAGGCTAGAGTTACCCACTCTTTAATTTCCTATTTCACTATGGGCTTTAAAGGTACTAGGCACAGTATGACTGCGAACACATTCTTGGAAATAGCCTCTATTCATTATTTTCTACGTGCTGAAGCAATATTTTGCATATTCAGAAGATGGAATGTTTTGCCAATCATGAGAGCTTTGTCTTTCTGCATCAGACAGAAAAAGAGAATAGTAAAACCTCTCTGTCTTTTCCTCCACTTCCTTATCCATAAGTAGCCTCTTTAGCCCCTTCAAAGACCAGGACCTCTTCAGAGAAACAGAATTTTGACAGCTATCGCTCAATGCAAAAAATACCAATTCCCCAAATGCCAAAAAAAAAAAAGTGTAATTAATTCCTGTCTCTATATTTGAAAGATCTCTCCACAAATCTATTTTGGTGCTTTACATATGCTAAAATCCAGCAACCTATATTCTACTAATTTGTGTTTACAAAACACAACCACGTAAAACACTGTCCACAGTTTCGAACAAAAGCAATGGAAATATGCACAATACCTTACACAAGGAAATATCACTCTCCCATTTTTCAGCCAAGAGGAAGGAGAGACACTGCTCTGGCAAAATGTTCTACTAACAGCACAGCATGCATGGGGCAAGGTGATGTACTAGCATGAGCAGTTAACACTGAACCACAAATGTCAAAACAGATTAAGTACATTACGTGATACCTTATTCTTTTCTTAATTGTGTTTGTTCACTTGCTAATTTGCACAATTCAGTAATTCATAAAAGGGTCTCCCTATCATTAGTGCAAATTAGTAATTTTCTAGCACATAATTCAAAATATGCATTGAATTTATGCTTTACATTGCATGTTTGTTGCCTTTGTGAAGACAAAAAAAAATATTACATAGTCAAATGTAATTCTGAGGTGATAATTTTGAACCTGAAAATAGCTCTACACAACCTCCTGACATACCCTCAACATCGGCCTCGTGAGTGTACTGTACTATGACGAGCATTCTTCTGCTTAGCATGAAAATATAAAGCTTTTTTTTCCTGAATAGCTCCTGATAGCACTACTTATTCATCTATTTTAAACTGAAGTCATTTCTTCACTGGATGAATCCTATTACTGACTCACCAGTAACATTATATCTGTACTAATCCTCCCCTAACACACACTTTTTCCATGGCACAAGCCTAAGTCAATGTGTGGAGATAAATCTCAGAGGCAGGTTTCATCAACAAATTTAAACAGCGTATTTTGGTTTTAGATTCAGCCAAATAATTCAGCTACGGTTCACAGTACTGCTTTGCAAGAGTGACAGTAATGGTTCACCAAAATTTTTGGAAGAGTAAGGGTTATTGTTAATGCATCTACCACTAGCAGAGTCCACAATACAAGCATTACAGATAATAGTGAACAGTTCAAATCATTTTCATGTTCCAAGAGAACAAAAAAGCAGAATTAGTGTTCCAAATCCATTAAGATGAAAAATTAACAAGTTCCAGCATCTTCCATATTCTCATAGCACACATAGGCTAAGGTGTGCAAAGAAAACCATCTCAACCAAAAGAGTTGAAATCAGTTTTGTTGGCATCCATAAATTGAGTGACAAATGCCTCAAGTATTCCATTTTTTATAGAGTCAGTTCATAATGGCTCAAGCCAGTACCTATTAAATATTTTATTAATTTACCATGACTATAAAGTATGACATTACCATCTTATTCTTGGAATAGGGCGGTGCGGAGTGGGGGGGGTGAGGTGGTTGGAGATAAGCAGGGAAAAAGTGGATTAAGAAAAAGGGAGAGAAAAAGAAAAAAACAGCAATGAGCCTTAAATAACACAGACACTTCTCTTGCTAAGCCAAATTTCTCAAACCAAATCTATCCCAAGTCCCAAGCATTTCAGAATGGTATGGACACTAATTCTGGGTCCGGCACAGAGGCCCACAGTTCTGCGTAGATATACTAATATTGATAAACTTTTTTTCAAAAAGGACACATTTTCTTTATCTTCCTTTTAAAAGAAAACAGGTACTCGAATTATGTTCCAAAATGCAAATGTTTAATTTACATTATGTTTTATGAAACTGCACACTGCATTGTACTAAATAATCATATTGGTACATATTCAGTTACTTTACAAACTTATTTCTGCAATATTGTAATAACAATTACAATTCAGCTGGACTGAATTTTTCTGCCCAGGTACAGATTGCTATTCCTTTATTAGAGACCAGCAGCATTTATTTTCTAGGCTCCAAACCTAGCTTATTCCCATAGCTTTGAAGTGACATATCTTTTGCCTCACTAACCAACAGCACTACAACGGCAACCAACAAATCACTGACACCTAAACCAAGTATCAAGAACAAATGAGCCATTTTCGAAAATACTGCTTTGTAAACCATGACTTCTTGCTAACATAAAACTTGTCTGCATTGTGATTAGTGTTCATCCTGAAAACGGTCAGTTACAATTTTGAATGCAGAAATGTAGTTCCTTAAATCAAGTCAAAGAGCCTTATGCTTTAAGACATGTCCTCGGCAGCACTGAGAATATAAAAAAATCTGTCAGTGTTGCCCAGGCCCCAGCACAGTTCAGATCTGCCACCTTTGGAGATGTGGACCAGGTGCAAGCAAACTATCAAACCCCTTCCCTTTGGCTCTGGAAGCAGTATAGCTAGGTAAGCGCCCGTAGCCACACCTGGAAAAATAAACTCTTGCCAGTAATCAAGCTCAGCATGATGCTGACACATTACTACTCTTTGCCCACAGCAACTGTGAAGTGTCCATCCTTGAAGATATTCAAAATCTGGCTGGACAGAGCTGAGAGCAAGCTGCTCAAGTCCATGGTGTTCGAGTAGACAATCTCCCCACAATCTCCCTTCCAGTCTCGGTGAGCCTATGATTCTTAGACGAGAAATCTAAAGTGTCTACTGGAAGATAATTTCTTCTTCTCTGCCCTCCCTAGAGCTTATCATCATAGACCCAGAGCTACACAAACCACAGCTTCCTCCGTGCTAACCAGTCAGTTCTGAACTTAAACAAGGCAAGCTCACACCTGTACAAAAGACTGTTTATTCCCCTACGTTTACCTAGGCAGACACCATCACCACGGCACCTGAGCATGTCCCTCTCTTGGTTTGTATTTCTCTCTCCATCAAAGCTATAAAGCAACAAAATATTATTTCAGTTTTGACAATGAAGCACAGAACACTTCAGCATCTTTTAGCAGCCTACAGCACAAAAACCACCTGCACCCAAGCCTCCAAGGCAACACCAAAACCATTGAGTTCTCTTGCATTCCTGGGTGCTTCACTGGACCATCAATTTACATGCCGTTGTCTGAAGTTGATGATGGAATACACCTCTTTTCAAATTCTGCTAAATATTGATGTAGTCTCAACAGTAAACACCAACATTATGCCAGATAATATTTCTTTCATTTTGGATGACAGAGGTGTAACTTGTGAGACATTTCAAGTCTCTAAATTTTTTTTTTTTTTTTTTTTATAGCTTGGTCAACACTTATGACCACTGTTACTATTCTCTGATAATTTAAGGTATGCCGAATTGCTGCTAGTATTAAATTAATTTAATATTTAGTTTCTTTCATTTTCAGAAAACTATCTAATCCTATTTGCATGATCCATTAGACAAAGAAAGCAGAAAGTATCTTTGAAATTACTGGAATGGAAAGACTGGATACCTTTACATTGTTCGTAATATTCATTTCACCTGATACTGTTCTACTCTGCATCTAACTACAGCAGTAATTACTGCAACAAATAGGATGCTCTCACACTACTGAGAAATCCTACAGATTAATTTTTAAAGTGTTTTTCCCTTAACAATTCTCCTTATCAATTTGATCTCTAGAATTTAAATATCAAAATAGCAATCATACGGGGAGTATCCAGTAGTTTCAGAAAGAAAATAAGGAGTAATTTAGCATGTATACATACTGCATCAT
The DNA here is from genome assembly GCF_000710305.1 of Buceros rhinoceros silvestris. Lineage (NCBI taxonomy): Eukaryota > Metazoa > Chordata > Aves > Bucerotiformes > Bucerotidae > Buceros > Buceros rhinoceros. The sequence goes on along the minus strand of NW_010418466.1, from coordinate 76,605 downwards.
AACATTAAATAATCACTTTATTTTACATGTAAGATCTGAGTTGGTTTGTTTTGGGGGGTTGTTTTTTGGGTTTTTGGCTTTTTTTAGGAAAAAGATATCTGAAGGTTAATGAATGTTAACAGGCTACATTCAAAACACACTGAACAAAACATAGTGATTTGTACACTGTGATTACCACATGGAATAACACAATTTAACCCACTCAAATGTTACCAAACATCAGAAAGAGTATTAACACGAAGCTCCCTTCTTTTTTAGTTCAATAGGAATCCACACAGAATATTCACACCTATTTCTTAAAGAGTATCACAAAGACATTATCTTCCAGTTTTACAAAACATTTTGAAGACATGTTCTGCGTGGTAGACTCTCACTTCTTGTCTGAATTTAATGTTAGGTAACTTTCTTACTCATTTCATAACACTTTATTACAACTTACTGCACTGCTGTCTTTGGTATTCACTACGCGCTGTAACAAAAGAAATAAAGATCCCTCACGGTGATAAAATACAGTATGTCTGTAGACAGCAAGCATGTGCACATTTGTTTACAATAGAATGCACAAATCAAATGTTTTATTCGTATTTGGGCTGGCACAAATCACTTGCTAACAAAAGCATTAGTGCTATCCTGAGGCTGCACTCTACAAATAAACAACGTTGAAAAGAAACTATCCTGAAGGAAACCTCCACTTTCACCTGTCATATAAAGCATCCATCTGTCTGACGCACACTTACAGAATGAAAGTGAAATTGAAGTGTGACTGTGGTCTCCAATAATTCTACTGGACATCTCTGAATGTATTCAATAAAAGGGGAGTTGGTGAAAACAAATCCTTTCCATCTAGTAAGACTTTTAAATTCCTCCAAAATACTTTATTTCAGTAAATTCAAAATATGCAATCTCTAAATTAAACCATCTGCTGTATTAAGAGAGGCTCAGGGAAGATAGAACTCAGAGTTCCCCTGTTTTCAGCCAACATGTTAATAAACAGATCTTCCTGACAGAGCCCACACTGCCAAAGAGCAACTAGCAAGCGGTGCTCTCCAGAGAAGAGCCCCTTATGTCCCTAACCACGATTCCCTTCTGAAAGTCGCCTTTAAGTGCTACTGACAATTTTAGAAAGTACTTCCAGCCTACACACAGCCGAGCAAGATGAGGGGCAGTTTTTATAACTTGCTGCACCAAGTAAACTGCAAAGTAGGTGTTTTAATGAAACACTGCACTAAGAAAGGATAAACTTTTCAAGAATGTCCCTATAAGTAGTAGTGTGAGGCTTCTACCATTGTGAAACTTCAAATTACAAAAGACTATATGGCATATATTATATATTAATACAAGCGACAGTAATACAAAAAAACCACATTGTGAAGTAAAGGCAAGGCAGATTCTTCTCTGCAAGCTTTTGAAATACTGCAGTATTCATCAATATCAACAAAGCACACACTACAAGAACACAGAATATTCAGAACAGATGGTAGTGTAAGGAAAAATTAGTTTTCAGTACATTCAGCAGTATCTTTAAAATATCTGTCTGTGGCTGTTTTCTCCCCTCTTTGTTCCAATAATAATACATAGCTTAGTCACCATAAGACACATTCTGTGCTGTGTGTACAGGGCTATTTTTACCGAAGCAAATGCACGTGGAAATGAATTGACGGTTGGCTCAGTAGCATCCTTTATGTTTTTAATATTTTAATTGCATTGTTCAAAGGCTTAGAAGTCAAACAGTTTTTCAAGAGCTCATTACAGTTTCAAGTTCTTTTGCATACTGCTTGGATTATCTAGAAAAGGTCCATCTTTGTCTTCTTTCATTACTGTAGTAGCAGAAATACTACTGCTTCTCAAAGCAAGGTGCTGCGAGCTTCACTAGTCATGTTTGGCAAGTACTACGATACCAGGGCTATTCACTTTCTCACGCATCTAACGTCACCACTTTAACTTTGGATCAACAGAGGAACTCAGAAGCAAAGCTCCCAGGAGAACACTCCAGCTCCAGCTGCCGTTCTACAAATGCTCCAGCCTACATCCAGTCTGAGGCATCCAACCAGCACATACACAAATGGCCGGACCCTGGGTCTGCAGCACCACCTGTCTCACAACCAGACCCTCCCCAGCTGAGCCGTCACGCTGGCTTCCCTGCGCGCTCTCTGCCGCACTCCCACTGTGCACCAGGATCTGGCCCCACTCAAAGCAGGTAGCATGAAAAGAGCTCACCTGTGCTGCCAGGACCTCCACCTTTCTTGTGATAGCATTGAATACAGCCAGAATACTTGTATCCCAAGAAGTGCCTGTCTCCAGGCACAGGCTGACAGCTTCTGGACTGAAACTCCATTTAGCTACATTCAGTATCACTGTTTCCAGGCTTTACAAGTTTCTTTATATTTTCTTGACCAATATCTATGTCAACTGCCATAAACTTGATTCTTTTTTGATAATTTATGTGGATTTTAAATGTGCTACTACTAAATAGCTTTACTACTTCAAGATTTTTCATTTTTCTTACTCTTATTTTTATGGCGATTGACTGATGCTCTCCTAAATTTTACCAAAACATCCATTGCCGAAAACAGAATTACATGAAAGACAGTTTAACTTTTTGAATGCTACACAAAATTTTTTCAATAGTATAATTTCTAGGTATTAAGTAGGTTTGTTTCTTAAAAGAAAAATACTGAATTTACAAAATTGTGCCACAAAAGGAAATAGCTATATGTTTTATTAATCTTTTAAAAATGTAACTCAGCCTTGATATTGTAACTTGGTGGAAGAAACGTACATGAACGTAAACATGTGCAATTGAACACTAAACTTGATTTTGCAGACTGAATATCTGTCTTTTCATCTATAAAAGAATCAGTCACAGAGTAAGACTGAGGCTATTTATTTACATGCAAGAAGCTAAGTTTTCTGATTTTTTTTTTTAATTTCCTAACATCAGCTGCTACAACACTAACAAAAAAACCAAACAAACAAAAAAAAAAAAAAATCTAAGTTTCCATCCTAAAAACCAAAAAAAAAAAAAAAAAAAAAAATCTAAGTTTACATCCTGGTTGCCAAAAAAAAAAAACAAAAAAAAAAAATCACCCAGCAACACTAAAGTAAGCTATTTCGGTCTATAATACATAGCATAATTTAAGGTTGTTCCCAAATATCTTAGATTACATTTTCTCTAAATTTTCTTCCACCTTTTAACATTATCAGTCCTAATGTAAACAAACAAATGTCCTAATGTAAACAGACAATAGAGCAAGAAGTTCTTGCCAGCTTTTCCCTGCTCCATGAAAAGCTTGGGAATGCAGAGGATGCTTACAGAATGCCCTGAAGATCACCAGATCTAAGCCATAGCAGAGCCGAGAATAGTATGAGCACTCCCACTTGAACTAAGGTCTCTTATCTTGACTGTCCAGCACAATGGCAGTGCTGTACTACCACGTTAGGAAGTACATCATCACCCTAAAAGCCCATTACAAATCACTATTAAATAAACAAACACATTAAAATAAACACATCCACATCTTAAATGCTGCACAAAACCAGGCAAATACTTATTTGGAATGCTTAGTAAGTGGCATGCAGTCACATCCTGCTCAAGTTTCTCTTCTAACAAGCTTTCAGGAGACCAGAAAGTCCTTCCACAAATAAGTAATATGCACATTTCATCGCTATGGATTTATCAAGAATATGAGCAACAAAAACGAGGAAAAGCTGAAAAACAGAATATCCCCAGGTGTAAGTCACGGTTCAGTGTACGGAATGGAAAGCTGCTGACAGTTAACAGAACACACTGACAGAGTGGGATTCCCTAACCCTCACTACTACAGGCTCCTAAGGAGACCAAAACAACATGACCCAAAGAGAAAAGTTCCTCCCAACAGTGATTTTCTTTGTAACTAGGCTTGCCAGCAAATACATCTACCATGAGATGCTGCCAGGAAGAATTTAGAAGCTGGACAGCTGTTTACCTGCAACTATACATAACTTTCGTACCTTTACAACCTCTTAGATGGGGGAGGAATTGCCAGCACCTAATTCTCACACAGCTGGTTCTCACAAACCGGATCTGCACTTCCCTAGTCAGACCTTGCTGCTTAGCATTTCTAGGTCAGATAAACAGAAGCTGCAGCCTTCTTCAGTCACTTTTCCTGAACAAAATTGTGGCACTTCAGCCTCTGCTGCACAAAGTAGCATACGAAACTTTGTCCCAGTGTATGAAAAAAAACACATCACTTACGATGCTGAGTACACAGAGGCAGAGGTGTTTTCCAGAACTTCTAGAATAAGCATAGCGTCTACTGCTCAGAGGAGCAGACCAGACCATGCATCTTCTGGAACGTCCATCCAATAGGCAAGATACAACCTACAGATTTGTTTACACTGTAGTATCAAACGCTATGTATCTGGATTGCAAAGTGGATGTTGTAGTCCCCAGATTTATATGTAACTCTAGGGTACAATAGTTTAATCCTAATCTTTATAATTTTCAAAGTATGACTACATTCAATAATCTGACTATATAACAATATAGTTAGAAATATTCCACGTAAAGTTGTCTGGGTTCCTACCAGTAAAACAGATGATTCCCTCTAAAACTTGGAGGGAGGAGGAGGAGGGAAGAAGCTATCTAACATGAAATTTGCAGAGTCACAAGTAGTTTGGGTTAATTACTGTTAAGGTGTTAGACTATCCAAGTTTTAATCAACAGAGCCCTACTCTGGTCGACATCTGTAGAAGTTAGTGCCATTTTACCTCCTCCAGGCACTGTAGCACCTGGAGAAGCCACAGGGAAGGCAACATGGTTTCTTGAAATTACTGCAGCAGCTGTCGGCTCAGGAGGAGGCGTATACCAGCTTGCACCAGACAGCAGCGTTCTATAAACCCACACTCTCTCTCCTTTAATACAGTCTATAAGCAACATTGGGAAATCTGTAATGAGAATACAACTTGTCATACAAAGAATACCAGCATTCATTGGACAGACATAAAGCTTTTAATTTTGCCACATGGGTATAGACCTTGATTTGGCAGTTGTTTAATTAATATGGCAGATAAACCATTAACAAAGTCATATACAGTTCATGGAGACACGATAACTTCTGTCTAACAGTGTAATAGTTTTGATTCAAATACCTGGATTTTAACAGGTATGTTCTTTAAAACCACAATGAAAAAATGGAAAATACATTTATTGGATTAACTCATTTTTATCACCTTATTCACTTCTTTGGGGGCCTAAAGTGAAAAATGGTACACTACTGAGAGAACATTAGTTCTAGAACCCAGTAAACATGTACTGGATACTACAGAAAACTGTTTACCCTTCTCCGGTCCAGTCTCAGAACAGAGGACCATCAGTATATTGCCGTTTGAAAGTACATCCCAATTGCGAGATGAGTGTCACAAGCTTACACAAAGCAAGTTACAGAACTGTAAATAGAGCAGTATTAGTACAGACGAAGCACTGCAGCCCTTCCAATATGAAGGCCATACCACAATCATAAAAAGAACAAGCAAGAGCTTAAAACAATAAACGTGTATTCACTGGGAATTTTGTACAATGGAATAATAATAATAATCATGTTCACTTTTCCAGGTTAAATTCCCACCCAATCTGTCTGCATGGAAATAGAAGGTAATACTGACAAACTACACTGCAACAGCAGAAAGGGAAAAGTGTAAAGCAGTATCATTAATCTTGGGCTTTTGTTTCCTTTTTAGGCAGTTACTCAAATTCCTTCCAAAGCCTTAGCTCTAAAGTACTCTCCCTGAGACAAATAACTCCATCAGCTTTGTGCCCGGGAATATCAGGAGTAACAACAATGGGGAAGTACTTACGTTTCCCTTAACTTCACAATACCAGAATGCTATGACTTAAAAACAAGCAGAGTACAAGGATGGTGACTTCAGCATGTATCCCAGATCCTCTTCAATAACAACGTAGCCTATCACGTCTCATAACATCTAATAGAGTAACCTCGCTGCATGTCAGTGCAGCAAGAACAAGAGTTAACTCTTTTTCTACTCTAAGTCAATCTACTTCTACAGGAAAAAGAAAACAGATTTCAGGCAACTGTTTCAAAGAATTCTGACTCTGTAGGCATTAGAGTTTTGAAAATATTTTCTAGAGAGCAATTTCTCAGATACAGAGCATACTTATGAAACCTATTCTGAGAGAAGATCAAGTTCTACTCTTCATCTCAGTCTATGAACACACTAAAGCTGACAATTGTCAGTCTATAGCCAATCACCATGGATCCCAATGGGGCACTAGGCAAAACTCGAGAGATAATAGACATTACATATTAATGAATTTACAGTTTATCACCACTATTTGTTCAGTGACACATTACCATGCTTCAGCTCACTTGGGGGGAAATACATACCTCTCCATTTTTTAACACTGCTTTACAATACTGCATCTCCCCTTTACTCGTTTCTCTGCATTGCCTTAGTATTGCTGAATCTCTGCTACAATCTCACCCTTCGCTGCAGACTCCACTTTTAGCCTCTGCCCAGTAGATCCACTGAGATGACTGCTTATTAAACAAATGCATAGACCATGCATACTATATGTATAAATTAATAATACAAACACCAAATAGCAATTGTTAGGCTTTAGAGAGATCCATCCCAGTGATGTCAGAGTGGGAAGCACTATACACATCTCCCAGTCATTCTTCAGGCTGTTTTCAATGCAGATCTCTGCAGCGGCATCTAAAGCAGAGATGTCATTGGGCCCCTATCACCAAATCTCTCTCTCCTACGGTGCAGCACCAAGTACTGTATCCAGAGGAATTATTTTGAAGACTTAATGCTAATACTAAAATTCTGATGTAAAAGAAGGTCTTAGAAGGTGTGCGTATTCAAAACTCAGAGAACACAAAACTACATCTCATTATTTGAAGGAGATAAAATAAGTTAACCAGAGTTATTGATCCAGTCTCATTTAAAGATTTTTTCAATCAAATTCATAAATGTAGAAGAGTGAGATCTCAAATATCTCTAAGAAAGGGAGATTCCTGGGGGCTCCTGAAGGACGTGCAGTTACTAATGCAGCTCTTGGACTCTGCTTCTCCTCTCCCATTTGCTTACACTCATGAATAACCGAGGCTGTGGTGTACAAAACGGAGAAGAGATGTGAATGGCTATGTAAAAAATACATGTGGATAGAATCTGATGGAAACTTGAGTCCAAACTGATTACAGCTATTCAAGATGATGTCACCTCATGTTGTTTCTAATTCACCTCAGCACAAACATGACTAGAATGGTAACACCCAATAACACTTAACTGTATTGCCACCAGAATCAGAATTATTTTTCCTCAAATCACAGAAGCAATTTGAATTACAGTCTCAAGCTTTCATGCCATCTTGAAGACATGGTAATAAGATAGGCTTTTCTCCCAGTTCAAAACTTAAGGGGGATTTTAGAATATCCTACCTTCTAAATCTTACATTTACCACTATAACTGCTCATTCACAGAACTAGCTTGTATTTTCATTGCTAAATCTTTTCTGCCATTCAGGCACATGCTACTGCCTTTCCATGCATTCAAAATTCAGACATTAAAGTAATCTGACTACTGTTTAATCTGTAAAGGCAAGATTTGGGCTTAAAGTTAACTTCCAGCTGCCCTGTCCTTCAGTACAGTGGAGTGGTTTGACCCAAGTTGGATGCTCAGGCTCAAAACTCACACTAAATGAATGGACAGAGAAGGTAGAGGTATACATAAGAGACTCTCAAAAAACCAGGCAAGATACTAGCTGCAAATAATTTACTTGCTTAAATACCTGACAAGATTACAGACAAAACAGAGCCATGCCTCTCCTTCTCCCAAGGCTATCACTACGTTCCTGCTCACGAACAAATGAATTCAAGCTTAGCTTTTCCATCTGAAAGAGAAAAAACCCACAGTATCACAGCAACCACCATCAGACAAACTATGTTGGAGCCCTGAGCTGTAGAAGGACTAAATTCAAGTGTTTACCCAAAAAACAGGAAGAGCAGGGATTTGAACTCACATATTTAATATGCCAAACATACTTGCTAAGCTCCACTAAGCTATTAGCTTAAAGATAGTTACTAACTTCTTTTATACACCTGGCTTGCTTAACCTGGGGAGACTGAATCAATTCAGAACAGTAAGACCCACGCCCCGTCTGGAAACCTACTGTGGAGTTCAGCATTGAGCAGCTCTTTAGTTGTAGATCAGCACAAGTACTCTGGCAGCCTTTAGGTGCTCTCAGGCTTTAGGGACTTACAGGCAACTCTTAAGTGACTTTAATAATCACTCCCAGTGTCTCATAACTACCATGTCAGACAAAATACCTGGTAACCTAAAAGATATTCTCACATGTTAATAGCCTTTTCAATATAAAAATGGATTAAATAATCAGTCCATGTCTTTGAAAAATATTATATACTTTTCAATGCATTTGAAAAAGACATCCCTTCTGTTAAACAGATATACAATATTTCAAAATCATATTTCCATAGAAAAAAGGTCCAAATGGATACATCCAAAAATGCAAACTAGATGTTGTTTTCAATAGATGTATCTATTACTACTTAGCATGATATGATGCACTTTTAGACACTGTTTTGGTGCCATATACGGTACATTACTCGTTCTGAGAAATAGTATAGTATTTTACCAATAGAAGAAAATAGCTACTTGCACACACATCTGTGATTCAAAACCTTCATTTAAGCAATGACACCCATCCATCACAAGTATGCCATGGTGCATGCTTTTTTATGACAGTTCATTACATACAATGAGAGAATCTAAATATCCTACGTGTCTATAGCACATCAGGCAGTCCTAGCACATCAGCCTGATGCTGATGTTGGACGAGCTCCTGATAGTACATCAGCCATTTCATCATTCATTAATATATCTCTGCAGCCTTCAGAAAGAGACAGATGATCTTTCTTTGGAGGCCAGTGCAGCTTGACTGTACTGATGGGTGCCCAATTTGCCCTCTAAATCTTAGGTGAGCATGCCTCAATAAAACAGGAATAAGAACTGATTAAGCATCTTGCTTCCTTCACAGGACTATAGAAGGTATTTAAGGAATAAAAAAACCAGCTATTGTATGTCTATATTAACTGATAATAGTAATGCTGGTACAAAAATAACTGTTTGATAGCCCTGCACTTTTTAATAAGCTGCTACCATTAGCAGCAATTTGGTTTTCCTCTCAGCTGTTCACCTACAGACAGGCACACTTGACAGCTAAAGGCAAACGCTCTCTATAATGCTAAGAAATCTGACATAACCCCACTACCACCACTACTACTACAACCTCATAAAAATCCAGTATGCCCACGATCTAAAACTAGCAATAGACTACAAGAAAGCCACGCATATTTTACATATATTCATGTAAGCGTCTTTCAGTTTCAAGGCACAAATAAAACATGCTTAGTCTGCTCTGAATTACTGCAGTGTTCTTGTTAAAAACCACCATCTGTCAGAGATTATCCTATTTTACACAGAAAGAACATGCATTAATTATTAATCCTACTCCTCACAGAAATGTACTCACACAAGATCAGGACTATCCATAGTGTGACAGGAGTATTAGTGTTCTTGGTATGGATGAAACTTGGGTTTGATCCCTTGAGTACGTCTGGAAAATGAGCTGCTTCAGGGCAAGTCACTGGCCACATGGCAGGACATGATCACACAAGAAGCAACAGATGAATTACCAAGATCTGAGTCTATTTCTATACATATAGTATAGACATTACATTTGCAGACACAAGCACCGTGGCCCTATGCTTTGCATACGCTGAAGCATGCATTCAAGTTTAAGCATATGAATTTGTCTTCATTTAAAATTAAATGGAAGCCTAAATGTTTTCTCGGTGTTGGCCAAAGTACTCGGCTCTTTGCTGAGTCTTCCATGTGCGCTGAGGGAAGGAATCCATAGCTGTAAATTAGCACACAGAGGGGCAGATGTAATTCAACCACAATGAGAACCCATGACGGGCAAAATGAGAAGATAAAGCAAGCTATTCATAGGTGTTAGGGAGGGACAATGGAAAGGGATCGCTCTTCCCAAAGGAATTCCCTAATCACATCTAATTTTCTAGGGAAGCTAGCAGAGATCACACTTCTGCTCTAAGACAGTGTTACCTGTTTAGTATTGTTTGAGAGTACAATGCCATATATTGCCTTCAGTTGAAATCTTATTACCACTGAGTTTGTTTCCTTGGTCAGTGGCAAACTGACCAGTCAAATCATTTTACAAACAAACTTCTTGCAGGTTTTAGTATTTCAATGAGGAAAAACTTAAAGACTACAGAGAAAAGCAATTAAAAAAACCAAATAAAATAAATTTATGCCATACAGAAGTAGCTGATATGAGATATCAGCTCATAGTCCTAGGCTGTATCTGGTGCAATGGATGCCAGAACCTCTATTTTACTATGAAGAACAAAACTGAAATTATATTCTTGATTCCCCAGACAAGAAAGAAGTCATGTCAGAACGTGGACAACTCTTCTGGATAAACAGAAAATATACTAATGACCATAAATCTCAAACATTTTATGTAGTTTCTACTTTTAAGGTAATCCCTTATGTTACAATGTCTGTACATTCCTGGACGAGAAGAGGTTAAAAATTTTTCTTTCTAAAACCAGAAAATGCTCCACTGAAAAGCTGCCAAGCATGGAAGAGTAGTACTCCAGTTGGAACTCATTACAGAGACAACATAGGAGAACTGATCCAGTTTTTTATTTACTGTAGAGACAGAAATGACATGAGCATCTTTCTACGTAGACCTAGAAAAATATGTTGGCCCTGAAACCAAGGATCAGAACATTACCAATCCTGCCAAAATGAAATAGGTTATTTGTTTTTTTAATTTAGTGAGATTTGGCACTGATTGATATATTTTTCCCTGGAGAAGAGGAACTATTTATATTCTTCAAAGCAAGGATCATAACTGTTAATTTTCAGTGGCCTTCATAAGGAAACAGTAGGTTTATTACTTTAAAACAAGAGGACCACAGTTTTTTTGTCTGAGAAGAAGAGAGAAGTTTCTGTAAAGCCATTTCACTCTTTCAGCAGGTAGAACTTCCAAGAGAAGGTTTTTTTCAAGTAAGCACACGCCCATGTCAGCAACTGTGTCAAACAGGAAGGGACACGCGAGTTGCACATTGAAAGTCCGCCTTCCATTAAGTGCAACATAAGCAAGGACATCTCCCATTCTCACGTGGTTCATTTTTTTCCCAGGATAAAGTCACAGCATGAAGTACAAAGCAGCGTCAATTGTGAGAATGTAAAAATAACAGGAGTCTTGCCCCTTGACATCCTGTCCATCAATGCTCCCAAAAAAAGATTTTACTCATTCTTACACCACCGCTCAAGTACCATGCACAGTCGTTTGTACTTAACAGCATGTAATATACAGCTCAGGTTATATTTCCAGATAGATTAGGCTGGCTGGCTGACAGGAGTCACAAGAACCTGTCAGAGGGCCTTCCCGGGGCTCTGCTTACAGATCTCAGTTCAGAAGTTTACAATCACTATGCGGCAGGAGAGTGACCCAGCTATTAGGTAGGTTTTGATCCTTTGTAAGCCACCAAGTCCTAATCCGCTTCCCTGGCAGTCAGAGCTGGACCTCAGCTTTCAGGCTGCTTCTGCTAAGCACTGCGACCACTCAGCAGCCAGCCAGACTGAAGGAGAAAACATCAGCCTGGAAAGGTGCTACCTTTCCGTAAGTTACTCCATAAGCAAAGGAAGAAACATTACATTACAGGACTTGGCTCAGGCCCTCTTAACTAGAAGTCATAGTAGGCTACATGAGCAAAAACGAAGTTTACTGGAAACAAAAAAAAAAAAAAAGGAAAAAAAAGGCAGAAGAAACAAAAGACTAAAAAATGAGTTGGTTATCACCAAAAAAGCCCAAGCCCACTCTTCCCTCCTGTTTCCCAACCAGGATATCTGAAACTGGTCATCAGGGGTGAAGGGGAAGAAATCCATCAAACGAACAAGCTGAGATCATTCCCTTACTTGAAAATGTACCAAGAGATCTAGCCTTCCTGAATGTGTCACACGCAGCAGAGAATTACCATTATTTGTCCAGTAAACCTAAGAAACCATAAATAAATTACAGCAAAAGCAATACAATAATTAACACTAATTATTTTGCAAGCAAATTATGCTTAATTATCACTCTATAGTTTGTTGGGCATTTTTATGCAAGCAGCTTTGGATATCTGTTGTATTTACATATTAATGAAAGAGTGCATCATACAGGCTCAGATTTAAATTCCTTAAAACCAACTTTATTGTATCTACTTACATCAAAAATCTGTCACTACATATCACTTACCCTGGGCATAACTGCTTGTTTGGGTCATCAGGTATACAAAAGGCAACACTTGATTTTTATGATCAACTTGAGCTTCTTGCTGATTACTGGCAACAGTGGAAGTTCCCACAGTCACAAAACTACCCATCCCGACCTTCCCACTCCTCCCAAAACTGTGACAATGAGTGCCTCCAGCAGCTCTAAATCTCTACAACCAGCTTCCACAAGGCTGACTTCTAAGGATAGCATGCACGGATTGCAGCAGATTTTCCAGAAATTCTTCACAAAATCAAGCTGTTTCTTTCAAATGAAACTTATATGGGTTAAATACTACTGCACTTAAGCAATAAGGTGACATTAAATACTGACTTAGCTCTTCAATACCTGGAACTGATAAAAGTGACAGGTGACAGCATGAACATTTTAAAGCAATTTTTTAGTGTATTCGCAGAGTCTTGCTAATATTAATTAGCGACCTACTCATACTGCAATAAATTTACTTGTCAGCAAAGCTCTAAAAAGAGCAACAACCATATGATAAACAGGATTCATTCCATGATGCCAGTCCATTAATTACCACACACTTTTCCACCATTATTCATCACGTGGATAATAAATGAGCCAAAACATAAGGTTTATTTATTTCATGATTTCTTCCCCCGAGATCGTCATTGCAGAGGTTTTATGCTCTTAGTATACTCCATCAGTGCAAAACCCGAGCAGGTTGTGTTGATGGAAAAAAAAAAAAAAACCCACACCAAAAAAAAAAGACAAGAAGAAAGAATCAGAACATTGCTTTTCTAGAGACAAACTTACAACTATTGAACTACTAAAAAATACCCCAAATATGTTGCTTTTAAATGCTTCTCCTTCAGGTACAGCAATTCAAAAAAAGAGTTATTTTGAAAAACACAGATAATGTGTATTGGGATACTGACACCCATCATGGCTCCTTTCTTTAATGTTCCAACATCTTTTGGATGCTATTCCTACCTTTTCAATATTAATGCTACAATTCTCTTTGTAACCTCAAAAAAGAGCAATGTTCATGCAGTCGTTCATGCAAGGAAAAAAGTTACAATTGCTGTATTTTCACACAAATTTACAGCGTATCTCTGCAGCTCAAATCCTGAGGATGCAGTACAGACACACATTTCAGAAAAGCTCATGAGGACAGACAGCTCCTCCAAACCGTTGTTCGTAGCTATTCCTTCACAAGTCAATTCTCACAGAAACAGGCTCATCAAGCTGTTCTGTATTTCTGTCAATGCAATACAACGAGAACTGGGGAAACAGATTCCATTTGCAAGCTAACTTGCAGTTTAAAAAAATGCTTCAAATTTAATGAGAAAACATCTTTCACAAAATAATATCTTAAAAGTCATTATAACTAAAATGAGAAAACACTTTCTTCAATTTCATTTCCTATATACAATAAGATATAAATTAAGAATTTATATTTAAAAAGAGGGTATCATTCCACTGGGATTATTTGTTAATAAAGTTTCACAAAATTCTGAAATAGAAAGAAAATTTTCCCATCACCAGCATTTTGTCCTTCAGGGAAATTTATCTTGCACTCACAATTTTGGTAAGAGTGAGTTACCATATGCACACAGATTTTCACTCGATTATGGACTTATTTAATCAAGTTCTATTTGATCATTCTTTTCATGAAATAGCTGCAATGATTTTCTAAATGGCATGTCTCAAAAGTTCTCTTTTTTCTTTAGCATTTAAACATTCAAATCTCGAATTCTCAGCAATTTTGAAATTCTGGTCATTAGCCACTGGAAATTTTAAAAGGAGCTTAAGGTGAGCTCAAGTTGCACACTTGAGCTCTCTAGGAACTTTTGAAAATCCCAGCCTAAGGATGGGGGGTAGAAAAAAAAACCAAAACCCACACCAAACCAAATATGGAGCTTATCTTTCTGAAAATATGTAACCTAACCTGCAGCCCCCACAGCACACTTATTTCTGGTTCTAACAAAGCAACAGAAGGAGCACCTGTGCCAACTTCACCATGTTGTGTGACCTTCTTGCATTCTGCTATCATTAAGCCTCAATAGTTGCTTTGTTTTTTCCAGGGCCCATATTTTAGGCTCAAAGATAGGTACATTCCATCTTAAATACTGGGAACAGTATCTTAATGTTGTTCCAGAAGTTTTTTCCTACCTATCATTAAAAACCACATACAACATCTCTTCACCTGTCCCTTCCACCAAACAGCCTCCACAAAATAGCAGCAAAGAAACCTGAAAATGTCCCTTAATAAAAGCAACTAACCCAAAAATTCCTTTTTGAATGAAGATTCCCACTTTCATGCTGGAAATAATGGAAAAATAACAGTTTGATTTTTTCAGTGTTGAATTAGAATATATTTGCACATCCAATTCCAGGTGATAATGGACAGATTGCAAGGGATTTGGAATTTTAGTCTCTTTAATGTTGCTTTTCTCTTTTTTTTTTGTGAAGATATAACCATATTTAGATTCCAGTTCAATGCACAGCTCTAGTTCATAGTATATAAAGATGTCTCTGAACCACAAAGTACCGAATCAGTGAAAGGAAAGCACATCCCATCCTACAGCGCTGACATAAGTTATTTGCATAGCTGCCACAGAAGTAATAATTACACTGTAACTCAATGGGAACAATGGTAATTTCACAGTAGTTCGTATTGTTGTTATCACCCTATATCCTGATAACTGTGAAATTAATTTGTGTCACCACTGTATGTGTCAGCTTTAAGCTGTTCCCTAGGTAACATTATGCTACAATAGAGAAGGAATGCTTGGCAGTAAAGCGGGTAGCAGCAGATTGATTATATAAAAAAGAATGAGGAAAAAAACTTCCCCGCTGCCTTTTTTTTTTTTCTAAAGGAAAATAATTAATAGATTAATGGTATTAACCAACCACTATCCATTCACTGGAAGTATGCAAAGGTAAAACAAAATACGCAAACTACCAGATTATATTTAGTGCCACTGACCCAGCCAAGATACAGTATAAAAATGCTGCTAGGTTCTTTTTTCCGCCTTCTAGTTATTTCCCACATTAACCATTAAATGGCAATTTTAAATATAAAAGCAAATACACAGCACTAACACATATTTAGGAGGGCAACAATAGCGTAGTTTGTTTTCACAAATAATTCTCCCTTTATTGGAAAGGCACAGTCTTTTCACCTCCTGAGCACTCAACGTTACTTTTGCAGTACAACTACTACCTCAGAGGAGTTCCACACTAAACATAAAACGTGACAGTGACACACGATGCATGGGAATGCTCACAAATTTACTGGTGAAAATTCAGTGCCACAATAATTGAAGGTCTGAAAAAGATTCAGTCATGCAATTTGAGGAGGGAACTTATTACTGACTGGGAACAATAAACGAAACACTGAGTTTAAACTTTCCAGTAATTCTGCTTGGTACAGCAGAAAGCATGATGCTTTGGTTTAAAGAATGATGCTATTTATTGTACAGAA
Organism: Buceros rhinoceros silvestris; assembly: GCF_000710305.1. NCBI lineage: Eukaryota > Metazoa > Chordata > Aves > Bucerotiformes > Bucerotidae > Buceros > Buceros rhinoceros. The sequence continues at coordinate 60,784 of NW_010418466.1, read as the reverse complement.
TTTGGATATTTCTTTAACTTTTAAGCCAAGCCTGTTTACTCAGCATTAGAAACACATACTGTAATGCCTTGTTCCCTTGCTGTATGTTTGCCTGGAAGGAAACAGGTTAAAAAAAAAAAAGAAAAAAATCACAGCATGTTACGTACACAGATTCAGTGGTTCAGTTGGAGGTTTGTTACTGAAAAAGCAGTAGCATCTCAGTAGCAGCGTTAGTCATCAAAGCAAACCAAGGTGTTGAGCAGATACTCTGATCCAGGATATCCAGGGACAAGCATGTTTTGTCACTGTGTAGTTTTGATCTTTATCTCTGACTGAGCCTCCTTTTGTAACTGATGTCCCCAAAACCCCTGACAGGTGATGTTCAAAGGTGGGGCTTTTTTTTTCTTCCCCAGTCCAAAATTGAGCTTTCAGAGCTCTGAAAGCAGCTGTAGGAGCCTAAAGCCAACTTGGACAGTCCCAGATGTATATTCTTCACTAAATATTGGCACATACTATGCCAAATTATGTCACCGCTGAGAGGAGCGTTTTGACTGCCCTATACTCAATAATTCATCAGAAAGGCACTCTGATCATTGCCACTACTGACACAAGAATTCAATATACGTTCTTTGCCAAATCGGCACATACTATCACCCACTCACCACTCACTCTTCTTCCACTCACCACTACATGAAACAATTCTTATGCACAAGAACCCTTAAACGCAGATAAACATACGCACATTTGCAGTCAGCAAGCTCGCTATGTTAACTGCATGGAAATTTTCTGGTGCTCTTGATGCTAGTAGGAATTACTAAAGGATATCAGTACTAACTGATCCCCCATTTCAAGCCCATTAGTAACTGTCTGCAGTTACCTTTGCTTTGCTAGACCAGTACAGAGCCTTGATTCTTAGCTAAGTCAGTGGTCATTTCTTTTCCTCGCGCACCTGACACTACTTCTGCCTGAAGGAGCATGATCAAGGGTAATAGCTAGATTTTTAACCCCTGTGCATCTCCTCTGTTCTTCACTTTCTTTCATATGCTCTTCAGGTGTCAGTGCCAAAATAACTCCAATCAGTTGGAATAAGCACACCTCCTGGAATGACAAATGCTACAAGTGATGGAACAGTGCTGCCAAAGACATTCAGAAATGCTTCAAGAAAAATGTACGTAGGTACATAACTGAAGACCTTTGGAAAGCTTTAAATGCTAGTAGCAATTACTGGTTTTACTGTAAGCACAAACTTATTACTGCAGAGAAAATATTTGTCATCAAGAGGTGACAGATACTCTTTTAGAAGGCTGATTGAAAATTTAGTAGTAAGACTAAAAAAAAAAGTCTGAGATGGGGAATTTTACCTCTAAAAGATTAAATCAAACCAGGTGGAGTACAGCTGGTATTTTTACCTATGATAGTATTCAATAACTTGCTTGAAACTACTCTGAGCTATCTGTGGTTCACATGTTTTTAGCATGCGCTGGTAACCTCTATACTGAGGCTGTTAACAAGGCTGAAGATTAACTCGTTAATTGTGAACTATCTGCTAATACTGTGATGTTCCTCATCACTTTTGAAACATGATGAGATACACATACTACATCGAGCAGTTTATAAAGCCACTCTCATACTATTTTAAATATAGGTATTTTGCTGAGGACTGTTTAAAATTGTAAGGAACATTAATTTATCTCTAAGACAGTTGTAGTGGGCTGACACAGTGCAACAGAGATGTCTACTGACTTGGGGAATGACTTTAAAGCAGCGTGAAAATTGGTGAAAACGAGACCAACACAAAACTTCTAAGCAATTCCTATACAACCCTACAGGTCTCAACAGCAACACCACCTCCAAAAAGGATGCCTCACCACTCCTGGTTTCTCCTAGATGCCAAATTGCTCATACATTACGAGCTCTCTGGGCTTCAGAAATAAATGAGACAGTCTGTTGATATTATACATAAATTTACTTTTTAGATCTTATTTTTATATGTTTCCTCATAAAATAGAACTTTTTGGAGGAAAAATTTACATCATTTGACCAAATTAATGCAGTAGTTCTTTCTGATTTCATAAGATTCAGCGGGGTCTTGGAAGAAGTCTCTGTATGATCTCTAACCATTCAGAAATTATATTTGATTAAAACTACAATGTCATTAATTTAGCATCTACAGAGAAGCTTGTTCAAGTACCTCTAGAATACCATAATGTCTCAAAATTAAGATGCAAAATCCTTGCAATGAAATGACATTAAATACATTAAGACAATCATCACACACATTCAGCAAGAGTTATTAGCCAGCACACAAAGTCTTAGAATAACTTCCACTGCACTTCCAGCCAGCCGTAGGCTTGACGCATTACCTTGTAAGCGTACCACATTGCCCACTGCGTTAAACTTACTGAAACAACTAGGAAAGCAGCACAGAAAGCTTTACTATCGTGTAGCTGGACTACACCACAGGAACAATGCTTCACATTACAAACACTGAGTTACCATTATCAGCTTGTAGCTTCACACTCTCAGCACAAGACAATGAACTCTTGTCTTATATCAAGAATTACATGAGTATGACAGAAGAGAAAAATATTGAAATGTTGCCTTTCAAAGCTCTGTTTCCAGGTATGGTTTTAAGATGAAGTAAAGTTTATATATTATTGCATTGTTAGACTAGCAAGAGAAAGAATGTTTAGCAATGCCAATATCAAAAGATTACTCAAACCTTTCCAATCTAGGGGTAAAGTCTTCACTCACCCGGTGAACCCAAGTGGAATAAAGGATAAAAACTGATCACAGAAGCAGGGAGTACAGGAAGATAGTTTTACACTTAACTGAAACACATCTAATTCAACTAGGAAAGAGACAAAACATTTCTGATGATTCCCTGGTTAAACGGCTTCCTGTATTAGAAAAGGAACATCAGGGATTTAATCCGCAATTGGGTGAACAGCGGCCCTCTCCTCTCAGCTGGGGTATTAGCCAGCCTTTCCCCATGATTTTGGCCACAAAAGAATTTATCCCTAGAATGGCTACATCTCTAACAGCAGAAGACACCCTAGCATGCCTGTACCTATATGAGCAGTGAGGCCCAGCAATAGGGGTCTCTACAGCTAAGCAGTTGGCATTAAGTCCCAAGGTAACCCTTCCAGAAATGCAGGTAGTGTTTATTTCAGCCTCGTTTTAACCTAGTCCGGAAGGGTTGGCCAAATCATATGGACATCCGTGTCCCTGCAGCTTCTGGGTCACAGCTGCCTGTCTTGGAGACAGCACAGAAGGGCTCATCTGCCATAAGCAGAACTCACAGCAGCAGCACATCCCCCTGCCTGGGCACACGCTGCCTCCCTGGCTTTGCACAAATGTCGACTGAGTCAGTGAGAATGACACAGAGGCACACTACAGGTAGGCCATGACTAAATGTATGCCTCTGCATAGGAGCCACTTCAGCTTGTGTATATCTACCAAAAAAACAGTTACACGAGGTGCTGATAACAGTGCACCTGCATCTCAGTGCAGGCGGGAAGATGCATTCAAGAAACAGGATTCTCAACTCTGTTTTGGCTACTGCAGCCACATGGCTAGCAGCACTCAGGCTTACCCCTTCAAATCACAGCTCTCTTTAGGGAAACGTATGCAATGGAGCAGGAATCTCTCTTAAATATTTAACAGTTCCTGTTTTAAGTATTTTTAAACATCCCTGTACGGTGCTTTAATTCAAGGGAGAACAATTCCCACCCCAATTAATTATTTTATCTGAGAAGAAATCGCAAGAGAATACACCTCAGGGCAGAAGAGGGTGAACAGCACCAGCAGCTGGAAAGACTGAGGCATGGACACCACAAGGCACAGCCCAACATCTAACAGCCAGCAGTGAGCCAAGCAACATGCTGCACATCCCTGGGAACAACAGTCATTTCACACATGCTCAAGTGCATTTCCTGTTTACTAAAACAACATGGATAAGCAGGAAGAAACACTCAGGAAGCCTCCATACATTCAAACAGGAAGATGTGCCAGGTAGGAAAAAAGAAAACATGGAAAATTATTCTATAAAGACATCTTTTTGTATTATGAAAATACACCTTGAAGTATTTTTTAAAATACAGTAGTGGTAGAAAAATTAAATACTATTAATAAATAGTAGTTTAAAAGTTGTAGTACCATTTTAAAATATTTTACAAAACCCAGTTTTAATAGATTATTGTATTGTAATGATGTCAGATTGTACATCAATGTCTTTTGTAACTATTCTGATGGAAATCACAGTATGATTCCTTCCATTAAATTCCATTCCACATGCAAATCCATTATTAGAATTCATTTCAATGGATCCACATACTATGGTGATATTTAGAACTGTTTAGGGTTTATTTGACAAAACATGTGGATGTTTCAGAAAACAGAGAATGATGTAGACTGAATAAAATACAAACTGTAAGCAGATGTTTCCTGTAGGCTTGCATTAAGATAACGGTTTAAATACTTTAATAAGAAAAAAAAAAAAAAAAAAACCACACAAAACACCAACCAAAAAGCCACCACCTTGAAGTTTGGTATCAGACCAACTCAGAACGAAATGTTCCAGACTGGCTGAATAACCTAAAGACATACAAACGGAAATTTACTGCAAACACCTGCTCCACAACAAGTCTCGCCACTGCCAATTTCCTCCGCATGTTACAAAGCACATCCTAGACAAGCACTGGACATTCAAGATGGCAGGAGATGCTTCTGAAGAGTATTTGGTTTGTTCCTTGCCTCTCCACAACACCTCTTACGTTTGTCTCACTGTAAGCAACATCCTTTGTACAAATTGTTGCCTGAAATGTTAACACTCCTCACTCCTAGAGGTGCTAAAACTTAGTCTTGCCTTAAGAGCTAACAGTGGAAGTCTCTGGGCAGCACCCTGAAAGACCTAGAGGGGAGTAGGGCTTAAAGGGCTGCCCACCAACAGCTACTCCAATGGAAGATATTTTCCTGTAAAGTATCTGTGTACCTTAGAGACAAGAATGTAAAACGGTTTCTGCAAAATTTTGTAGCCAAATAGCTAAATGTGTGGTATGGATGCTAATTTATTTTCTTAACAACTAATTTGTTGAAAAAATCCAATACACTTTAGAGTAATATTTTCAATAAACAGGTTGATTCCATTGGAACATTAAACTTAGAAAATCTTTTCTTACTCTCCAAAATAGCCTTAAGTAAATAACCAGGATTAAAATTCAAAAGTCTACAGGGGAAGGGCAGATTAATTTTGATAGAAGTTAAATATCTTGGGGCACAGTTGGACACACAGTTTAATCTCTGAAACACTCTCGCCCTATCATACAAAACACTTCTAGGAAAATGGGTATTTGCTTTTACGTCCAGAACCACAGCAGCCAGTATAATACAAAGTTAGGGCTCTTGAGAAGTAGCAAATTAAGTAACCATGGCTAATAATATTTGCTATAACCAAAGGGTTCTAAACAAACCATAATCAGAAAAGATAATGATGATCTGACCACAACGAATAGACAATGTACAGACACACATTATTTAATAAAGCAGTTTTGAATGAAGAGCATATTTTGTCCTCAATCCCCTAATTTTGCTTTGTATCCTGAACTCCGAGAAAAAGGTACTCAGAGATGCCATGACTCCAAAGGACACCACAAAGGAGGGAAGAAAGATTACACTTTTTGAGGCTCCTGAGAACTGCAGTAAACTTCTGAAGAGAAACACGTGCAGATATATTTAAAATAGCATTTGTAAAGACAGACTAGATTCTGACCGTATCATCATCATGGCTTGGCTTCGCGGACGAAGATTTGGGAAGGGCTTTCCCCACGCTCACTGCAAGCGCACTGATGGCTGAAAAGGCCAATGCGGGATAGGCAAGTCCGGCTGCAAAAAGCACAGCGGAAGGTCTCCTTGGGTGGTATAGTCGAGGCACGGTTCTTTCTGCGCTGTCTTTTCTCCTCGAGACTGATTCTACGCGTGCTCTTAAAGGAGACACAGCAGTGTTATGTATGGTGTGTCTCCAGATCTCCTGATTGGAGGCCAGGGTGGACCACTGATGGTGGTCAGTATGGCCAAGGCTGAGGTGTTGTTTCAGGGAGTCCTTATATCTCCTCTTTGGGGCTCTTCTCTTGCGGCAGCCGGTGGTGAGTTCACCGTAGAACACAATCTTAGGGAGGCGGTGATCTGCCATCCTGGAGACGTGCCCTGCCCAGCGCAGCTGCGTTTGCAGCAACATGGCCTCAATACTGGTGACCTCTGCCTGCTCAAGGACAGCAACATTAGTCATGTAGTCAGTCCAGTGAATGTTTAGGATTGTCTGGAGGCAGCGCTGATGGAAGAGTTCGAGGAGTTGCAGGTGGTGGCGGTAGATGACCCATGATTCAGACCCAGATAGAAGAGCAGGCAGTACAAGAGAAGGAAATGGGGTGTGTTTGAATACATGTGGAACGTGGTACTCTCAAAGGGCTGGCTGCAGTGCAGATTAAATTGACAGCTTACAAATAAAACAGTGTGAGCTTTGACGGCTTGAACCAAAACATCTGACTCCTTTGCGATAGCTGTAACGCACCCAGCTCCCGTGTACATCCCAGACTTTCATCATGGTCTTACATGGTGTAAGTCAACTTCTAACTAAACCTTTCATTGCACTGGAACATAAATTCAAGGATCAATAATCTACAGAAATCCATGGCTCATTGCAAGACCACCAGCAAACTTCCTTCACTCATCTCCAAACTTTAAGAAAATATTTTTAACGTAATGAACCAAAAACTTTTTCAAAGTGTTTAGGTTGACAAAACTAGGTTATCCGTAAGCCTGGTAGTCCATGTGGTATATAACATCTCTAGCAATCCAGAGCATTTTTCCTGATTGCTAATGGTAGCAAATAACAAATTTCAGAAGTGTTTTAAAACCTTGCATTTTAAAAAGTAACAAAGGAGGATCCCATAGAGCAAAGTCAAGATTCTTTAATGTAATTTTCTGCTCTAACAGTCTGCAAACAAGTGGCTATCGGTTACTGACGTGTATAACGCTGCACCCACTGCATGCCATCTCTGGAGTCTTTGTGGTAAGCCACCTGCCACAATGGTTTTCAAAACCTCTTTCACCAGCAACATCAGGCACCATTCCCTGCACTTTGCTAAAAAACAAAATTTTGACTGTTTCCTAATTCTTTCCTTTAAAACATAAAACTAAACGATTATAAAGCAAAACCAGGCTCCCCTCCCAGGAAGTGACAGGAAAGTGGGGTTTGTTTTCTTCTCTCCTTTCTGAAATATTTTTTGGGGAATGGTACACGTGAACACAGCATCGATGTGTTTACCTTACACAGAACAGACCTGAAGCATCATTCAGTCACTGTAATACACACAAAAAAGAGAATGAAAAACATGCAAGATTTTACCAAAAATGTTCACGTAAGATCTTGCCTAAAGCACACTTCAGTATGTCAACAAAAGTAGTAATTGTAATGCAGCTTCCAAAACCAGAAGTTTTATTTGTTGTGTTACTATTTTACTGTATCACTTGCTGTTTTGCTAACAATTTTGTTCTAGATACGTGTATTGTTCATACACACTACAAGGCATAACTCAGTCCCCTGATGGAAAGTAACGGCAAACCTAATCGGAATGACAAAAAATTCAACATCCTTTTACCTCTGCCAGTCACAGACATCATCAATGCACAATTTTAGGTCAGTTAAAGTTGTATTTGCTGAGTTTATGCTAGCTAGGTGATTAAAGGAACATTCAAAGGAAAACTGTCGATTTTAACTTGATCCCCTCTCCTGGACTATCTAAAGAAACATGGATATACTCTAACATCACTAGATCAAAAAATAAATTACAATTCACAAATTAAAAATGAGAAATTTTATACAATATTTTCAGCAAAGTATGTGCAACAATCAGCTGAAATAAACTTGGAAATGTTTCAAATTTTCTGGCCAAGGTATTATGAAGCTGACATTCAAAGAACAGCCTCTCACAATCAAGCTCTAAACCAGACACTTTATAGTTTTCTTGATTTATACCTTAAAAACATATAAAGCAATTTAATTACATTCTAAAGTGAAAATAAACATTATCACTAGTTTCATAAGCTCTTCAGTGTGAGTTATACCCATGATTTAAAACAACAGACTTCCCATATATCAGAACCTTCAACTGCAAAATGAAATATTAAGTGCTTTAATTCTCCATGTAAATGATGCAGAAAGACAATGCAGGTTCTAATAACTATCTCAAAAATAATTACATTAATGTCACATGTTCCAATACATGCTTGGTGTTACAGCTCTGCACAGTGCCTGCCAGCAGACAGAAATTATTCCACAGTGGCAAGATCTAAGCAATGCATTCCAGGCACTGCTAGGGCCCCCACAGCTTGGCTAGTGGGTGACTCCAGAGTGAATTTGCCAGCAAAGCACAAGATAAAATTGTGTGAACCCAAAAGCCTGTTAATGCCACTGAACAGCCTCTAGCACCTACGCAGCTCGTTCAGTTGTAGCCATCCTTACCGAGGGCTGTCTTGCACTGTGAAGATATATGGCCAATGTTTGGTCAATGCAAGTGCCGTTAACAATCTGTTTGTTCTGCAATGTACGCTAAGGATGATAGCGAAGTTCTGATTCCAAAACAACGCTCAATATAATATTAAATTCATTTCTGTTGGCTACGTAGTCTTTACCATGGAAGTACTAAGGATTCTCAAGAGCTTCTAATATTCTGCATGTATTCCTATGCAACACCAAATAACTAGCAACACTAGCACTTTGCAGCACCTGCTTATTACTGTATGCTATTAATAAGATAAATTTATAAAATTGTCAAGATACATATCTAGAAAAGAAATTAAGGGGATCATGGTCTATTCCATAAATTGCAGTTTTGTGGGTTGTTTTGTTTTCAGTTTGAACATCTCTGCAGTTAATTTTTTTAAGGAATATAGCTAAGCCAAATGTAGTCTAAATAAAGGTCTAAATGAATAAGCCTATACATCACAGAATGTTTCTGGTTGGAAAAGACCTTTAAGATCATCAAGTCCAACCAATAAACCCAGCACTGCCAAGTCACCACTAAACCATGTCCCTCAGCACCACATCTACACATCTTTTAAATACCTCCAGGGAGGAAGACTCCACCGCCTTCCTGGGCAGCCTGTTCCAATGCTTCACAACCCTTCCAAAGAATAACATTTTTTCTAATATCCAATCTAAACCTCCCTGGGCATAACTTAAGGGCATTTCCTCATGTCCTGTTACTTGGGAGAACAGACTGACCCCACCCCACTACAACCTCCTTTTACATAGTTGGCAACAGCAATAAGGTCTCCCCTGAGTCTCCTTTTCTTCAGACTAAACAACCCCAGTTCCCTCAGCCACTCCTCATAAGACTCGTGCTCTAGACACTTCACAAGCTTTGTTGCCTTTCTCTGGACACGCTCCAGCACCTCAGTGTCCTTGTAGTGAGGGGCCCAAAATTTAACATGATATTCAAGGTGTGGCTTCATCACTACTGAGTACAGGGGGACAATCGCTGCCCTGCTCCTGCTGGCCACACTATTGCTGATACAAGCCAGGATGCCACTGGCCTTCTTGGCCACACTGCCAGCTCATCTTCAGCTGCTCTCGACCAACATCCCCAGGTACTTTTCCACCAGGCATTTCCAACCACTCTTCCCCAAGCCTGTAGCGTTTTAGGGGTTTTTTGCGGCCCAAGTGCAGGACCCAGCACTTGACCTTGTTGAACCTTATACAATTGGCCTCGGCCCGTTGATCCATCCAGATCCCTCTGTAGAGCCCCCACACCCTCAAGCAGACCAACACTTCCACCTAACCTGGTGTCATCTGCAAACTTACTGAGGGTGAACTTGACCCACTCACCCAGATCACTGGTAAAGGTATTAAACATAACAGGACCCAGTACTGAGCCTGGGGAAGATCACTTGTGACTGGCCACCAATTGGATTTGACTCCATTCACCACCACCCTCTGGGCCTGGCCATCAAGCCAGTTTTATATCCAGTGAAGCGTACACCCATCCAAGCCAGTTTCTCCAGGAGAATGCCATGAGAAAGAGTGCAAAGGCTTTACTAAATTCTAGGTAGACAACATTCACAGCCCTTTCCTCATCCACTAAGTCACCTTGTTACAGAAGGAGATCAAGTTTAGTCCAGCAGGTCCTGCCTTTCATAAACCGGTACTGACTGATCATCTGATTGTCTTGTATATGCCAAAGTGGGGGCACCTATCAAAGTGATTTTCCTAATTAGTAAGTCCTCTGGGGTGAGGGGGTGTTTGGTTGGTAGTGAGATAGAGGAACACGTGCCGGTGACCTAGGGAGGCAGAGCATTGTTGCACTTTGGAAGCAGCACAACAACATTTTCGTTATATACATAGGAAGCAATCACTTACTTCTCCCCTAAAAGCATTTCCAAGCAGCATTCAAATGATTGCCCTGGAGAGAAGTATAAAGACAGAAGGTGGTGGAAGAGAAATTTGAACTTATTCCCTCAGTTCCAAATAAGCACACTAATCACAAGGCTAGTGGATACTTCCGATCACTGGAATTCACTCCAAAGGCTTCCATCTCCCCAGGACACAAAGATTTTATTTCAATAGATGATCTCTGAGACCTGGATCAGGAACCCAGAAGCAGTTATCTTTAGTCCTCATTTACCTTCCCTTTCAACTTAGCTGAGATTGGGCCCATTTCTCAGAAAAGCTCAGGAAAGCTGGCATACTTCTAATACGCCATTTTTCATTGTTCGCGTTTTCTTTATATTTCGTGCCTGCACTTCTCTAACTCTGCAGCTCCATGGCTTTTTGAACTGTGAAAACCAAGCTGTCTGACTCAGAACCAGAATTGAAGCTCTATTTGCCACATCTCAGACCAGAGCTCTTACAAGTTGGCTACCCGATATTTTGTAGTTTGCGCTGCACACTTGTTTTGTTTACATGTTTTTAAATCTCTTTTACTCCGCAAACTAATGAATACTTGTGAAATCATGGAACTTCTTACAGCGCAATTTTCTTGGGTTTTGCCCAGTCATAGAAAATATTTGTCAAATACATCTGAGAGTCTAGACCATATTAAAGCAGTTTGATTATTACTAACCCCAGCTTATACAGTTGTCAAGACAACAGTGAATACCATCATTAACAGAAACTGTTTCTATCAAACTGGAAATCACAGTACTCCCATGTACACATCCAAAAACATATGCAAATATACGAATGCAAAAGAAAACTCAAAATGAAGTTTGGTGTCTTTTTATGCTGATTCAGACAAGCAAACTTTTCCCACTTCAAAGTACAAAGAAATATATTTAAATCCTCCTGTACTAACAAGAAGTCCATACAAAAATACTCAGCTTTAATTTTTCACTTGCAAAGCTTTCACACATACTAACGCAGTCAGTGCTCATAACATAGACCATACATCTATTCACCTACAAGTAGGACCCATTCACATATTTAACATCTCGCCAGTCTCACTGATTGCTCACTGCCACAAGCCACCATAATGGCTTAGCAACTCAGTCCGTAAGTAAACAATTGCAACACCAGATTCAGAAGATGTTAAGCTCTATGGCTTCATCTGTCTGACACAAGGTTCACGAAATCTACAATAGACACGGGCCTAAAGCATATTACTAGCGTACTGTTCGAAGGCAATTTATCATCTCCTGGAGCAGCTGATAATCCAAAGAGTTGGGAGTATTAACTCCAAGGGACCTTGACAGACTGGAGGAATGGCCCTACAGAAATCTCATGAACTTAAGAGAAGAAAAAAAAAAAAAAAAAAAAAAAAAAAAAAAAAAAAAAAAAAAAAAAAAAAAAAAAAAAAAAAAAAAAAAAAAAAAAAAAAAAACAAACCAAAAAAAAAAACAACCCCAGACAGACAAGGGAACTCCTGCTCCTGGGGAGGAACAGGTCCAGACACCAGCTGGGGGGGCCAACCGGCTACAAAGCAGCGTTGCAGAAAAGGCCCTGGGGATCCTGGATGACAAGCCGAATTTGAACCAGTCCTTGCAGCAAAGGCCAGCAGCATCCTGGGCTGTTTTAGGCAGAGTATTACCAGCTGGTAGAGGGATGACATCCTTCTCTGATTGCCCAAAGCCATCCGTAAAGCAGTTTTCTATGAATCCCTCTTTGGGGATGCTGAGCAAGACATCTGGGGTGCTCTAGCCTGTGCTGGTCTCCCCAGCAGAGAAATACGGACATACCAAAGCAAGTCCAGCAAAGGACCACCGAGGTGATTAAGGGACTGGAGGAGAGGCTGAGAGCGCTGAGGACATTCAGCCTTGAGCAGAAAAGGCTCAGGAGTTTTTTAATCAATATGCAGGAATACCTGATGGGAGGGAATAAAGACAGCAGAGCCAGACTCTTCTTAATAGTGCCCAGTGAAAGGGCACAACCTGAAAACCAAGGAATTACGGTTAAAAAAAGGGGGGGTGGGAGGTGTTATGGATCTCTCTTTGGGTTTCGTTATACTTATTGTGAGGATGTTTGTTCTGAGCATCTGTGAAGGCTCCATCTTTGGAGACACAGAAAACTTGGCTCGACACAGCCCTGGACAACCTACTTGACACTGATCTGAGCAGGAAGGATGCTCTAGTTCAGTGATCTCCAAAGTGGAGTGTGTGCAAGACAATCCACTTGACATGGGAAGAAAATATGTTTTTTCTACCATTAATAAATACATTTTTTTAAATTAAGTAGTGTTTATTTTATCTTTATTTCATCCTTTTTAATTTCTGTTCTTCTGTGTGCTTCATATCACACATTACATTAGTACAGTCGTACATTATATAATTAATAAGACATAAACACACACATATTGGGGGTCTTGCTCAAAAACATTTTGTTGGTGCACAACCAAAAGAGTCTGAAGACTACTAGTCTAAGATCACCTCCAACAGGCCCTTCCAACTTCAGCAAGTCTGTGTTCTCTCTCTTGATAACAATGGATGCCTGTATACAAAGTGAGTGAACAGATTCAGTGGAAAAAAAAATTCCCTTCCTGCCAGCTGGTGTCTTTTGCTCTCTGAAATCTGTCTTTCACCTTGTTAAATCCAGTAACTCTCGAAACCACATCTTCCTCTAAATTCATACTGATAATTGGATTTTAATTTCTTCTGCACTTTTACTAGAAGTTACATTACAGTTTGGGGGGTTTTTTGCTGTTTTTGGTTTTAAGACTCCTCAAGGCTACTTCACCCTACTTTCCCTAGAGGAATGGTTACGGCAGCTATCCACATTTTGGTTTTCCATCTATGAAAAGACTATCAGGGTCACCATACAGTTAGCTGTATCACTTCCGCTTCTTCAAATACTTATCTCCTCATAGCAGCCAGATAAGTCTAAAAGCTCCTTTAAATTTCTACATGAAGCTTTACTGAGGATCAGGGTTTTTTTTTTTTTTTTTACAGTGATTATTTAAGAACAAATTGAGCCCTGTTTAACAAAACCTTAATGCTCTCACTTATGTAACCTGACATCATAGGTATTTATCTATGCTATTTTTCTACCAAAATATAGTAGTTAGCCCATAAAACACCCAATTAAATTACTCAAGGTATGTAAAGCAAAAGTCTGTCCATTTATAAACCTCAGTGAAAAAAACTAATGTATTTTTATTGTTTACTTGAGCTTTGCAGTTGCATTAGAATACAATAATAAATAATCATTTGGAGTACATTAACAAAATAAGCAAAACATTAACAGAATTGAATGTGTTATGATTTTATTTGCAATCATAAGTAAACCAAATTCTTAAAATACCACTCTTTCTACACTGAGTAATGGCAAACTACTATCAGCTCATCTCCTTCAAGGTCTAAAATAATATGTAAAGTAGAACTAGAGAAAGTTCATATGCTTTATGATCATTACAAAACCCTTCAGAAAGTTTATTTTGCATACATCTATATACATAAACAAGAAAGCTGATTTTCACGTAATCCTTAATTTGAGTACCATTCAGTTTCTGAAGAGCTGGGGAAAAAATAAGACCCTTCTTGAATATTAGTGTTTGTTTATGCAGAGCACAGTGATATTCATAGACTTTCTATTCATATATAGAAATGCACTGAAACCCATATTAAAGTGACCATTTTTCTCAAAGAGAAAGTTAAAACAGAAGGTCTTGTTCCAAACAGGAGCACTGGGGAAAAGAGTTCATTGCATCTCTCATTTGGCAGACCAGTAGTACCACTCTGGGAAATCTGAGAGGATTTGGGCAGACTGCCCACTCAACTTAAGGCTCAGCTGAGATCCACATATATCCATTTAGCTATCCAGTTAGGATTTTTTTGTTGTTGTTTTTGTGCCCACGTGATTTTAGTGCCTCTTTGCAACGTGTAACCCCTTACGCATGCATCCCTTCCCAAAAGGAGGCAGGTACCTCACAACACTGAGGCCAGCAAATCTACGTCCTCCCACATCTGGTCCAATGTCCACTGTATTTAAGGGAAAAGAAAGTGAACTTTAAACTGTCAAAATGTACAATTTGAATTACATATACTACAGATAATCTTGGGATCCAAATAGAAAAAAGCAGCCACCAAGGATAGGGCATCACTACGTAGCAGTTGAAAGAACCGTGCAGCCTAAACCAAGTGTCTTCTACACACATTTAGAAAATACGCACAGTCACACGCGTGTATCTCTAAATCAACATTTTGCACCCTTTATGTGTTACTCAGGTATGTTATAAAAACATACTACAGTCTTAATTCAGTAAGTCGCGTATTTTCTTTACTTCGATGAAAACAACTAAGAAAAAAATCAACCATATAATATTGACTGCAATTAAGAGCATTTCAGCACTGCATAATATCTGCCATACTCCACAATCAATAACTATTACTCAGAACGGCTTGTACACTAGCAGAAATAGCCAGGATACCAATTTATGAGATAGTAAAGTGCTTTTTATTGTACGCACAGCACAGACTCATAACAATCTTCTACACATAGTCCTTGTAACAAAAACATGACCTTTGGAATGCCAAAGCTCCCTTTGCTAGCAAATGTTTATCATCAAAGAGCTGTTAGCTCCCAAGTTTTTAAAAGATTAACTCTGCTGAGTCATGCATCACAAAACGCCACAAACCTACCCATGGAATGTTGTTACAGGAGAGCAGCAA
Organism: Buceros rhinoceros silvestris; assembly: GCF_000710305.1. Lineage (NCBI taxonomy): Eukaryota > Metazoa > Chordata > Aves > Bucerotiformes > Bucerotidae > Buceros > Buceros rhinoceros. The sequence continues at coordinate 45,649 of NW_010418466.1, read as the reverse complement.
CTTGAAATCCAATTTGTTGAAAATACTAAATGTAGCCAAAAGTTTCCAAAATCTTTATTTTAAATCACTCTCCATTTAGTGGCACTACACAAAAGTTTTACATACACAGGTGATCAACAACGTAGAGAAAAAATCCTAAATGTATGAAGCAAAACAAGCAAAGAGGAAGAAAACGCAATCAAAATGGTGAATGCCATTATTCTTACGGTTATTTGCAACATTAGTAGCTGAAATATTCAGAAAGGAAAGAACATAATTTGGAGGTAATAAGAAAGGCTTCAAAAGAGCCAGGTTGCATTTCAAGTCAGAATACCTTTACACTCATTCATAGTAGCGTACACAAGACAAGAGCGTCATGAACATAAAGTTATTCACACACCCCCGTAAATTTAAAGAGTTTATGAACCCAAGGAGAGCAAATGTGTGTAAGTAGTTTTTCAAGAAGATTCTCAGTATTATTTTTTTTTTTTTGGTTCTTTTTTACTTCTTACTGTGTTAATGCAAGTCTAAGAAGTTACTCTGATATCAGGCAAGTGAAATGCATCATGTTTGCATCATTACATTTTACTATCCAACTCTCAAAGCCTTTAAAAGTACAGGTTACTATAATTTTCTGATTCATGGATTATTCAGTGGATTGCTTTAAGACAATCTGTCCGATTCCACCACCTCTCAGCATAGTACTACGGCTGGCAAGTTTCTTTGGAGTCCTGTACCCAGATACTCTACAGAGCAAGTACAGGTGCCAGAAGATTCATGCACCAACTAATTTTAACCTCCTCTAATAGGCATTAAGAGCAAAGATATGAGGATATTAAGCAAAATATACACCTCTACAATATATAAAGGAACTGACAGATTTTAATATTCCATTAGCAAAACCAAAATCATGTAAATCTAGTGATAAAATCAGGAACTACACACATAAAAATCAAATCCTACTTAAAACCAAACACAGGTTTGTTCAAACACAATTGTACAATTGCTTTAACACTTACAGAATTTAGATGAACAATATTTTCATTCACTCACAGTTTAGTATAAATATAAAGCAAGGCACCCCTTAAGCATTTTAAATAACAAATTAAACATTTACGTTTTTTACTGTGCAGTCAGGCTTAACATTTATGCAGCTTCAAAACCAAAGTACAGCCTCAAGGGAAGCCTCTCCACTGACAAATTAATACCTTAGAGAATAGAGCTGAATGGTGGCAATGAACTCATTTGTTCCCCCAATAATGAAGAATGACTCTTTCTTTACCACATCTGTGACTGTTGCTATGGTGACCCAGACTTACCTCATTGCTTCTCGAAGTGCTCCTCGCTCACTAAGAGTCGTGTGCTTGATGTCATCAAAATTATTTTCTAGTTTCTCACAGTTCTGCAACAAATGGACAAATCCACGTAAGGTTCTTAAACTGTACATCGTACATGTCTTAACATTATTCAGCACCATGCAAACAAAACTGATTTATATTATGTAACCTCAAATTATGCATTCTGTTTTAATTACGCAGGAGTCATTAAAAAGACATTGAGAACTCAAACAAAGTAAACATGAATCTTATTATATGGTTGTCATGGAAATCATCTTAAAAATGTTCCATAATGAAATATATAACATTTTTTCTTCTTTGGAAAAAAAAATTCCTTTATCAGTATGCAAGGCTACAAAGCTACTATACACAGACGAGAATAGAAACCTAAACATGCATTTTAGAATAAAAGTTATAAATTCTGTCCCAACGAAACAGGCGGTGTGGTTTGAACAAAACAGCCATATTTAATTCAATTTTTGAAACATACCAGAAACTGAAAAGATTGTTTATAGTCACCTCATCCACTTAAATGATTTTTTCCAGATTAGAGATAACCAGTATTTCTAAAAGTAATATGAAACCAACAATTTTGTGACAATCAATCAAATAAGACTTGCTGTATTCCGTTAATTAGTATTAAACGTGTGACTGGTTGCATTACTCCAGAGTGCTGATCCTTTTCTTCTGCACCCATAAATGCAGTAGAATTTACTCAGAAGATTCTGGGGTGTACAGAAATTTGCACCTGTGCAAAGGGAGCGCAAACAAGAATTCTCTGAGCATCTGCATCACCCATAGTTTCTTTATGTTCTCCTGAGGCTTTTAGGCTACCCCTGCTCTCGTCAGCACCCTTCCCCAGTACCAAAACTCACCTCTGGGAGGCACGGTTTTGCCGTATGGGTGTAAAAGAAACAAGTTGCAATTGTAACTGTTACTGTCGCTAACAACACTGAAGGCAGGATTGTCAGGCTCTTTTTGCAATAACTGCATCAAAAAATATGTGCACTATTATTTGGTCATATTGCTTTCGCAGCTTTTAATACATGAATTAATTTTAAGTCCCCACATCTTAAAGACAGTTGTAATAAATACAATTAAAGTTACCTACTGTTATTTCTTTAGTACATTGATTCTTTATTTTTAAAGTTACATTCAATTTCATGCTGCAAAAGCATTACTGAAAAGGAAATAATTAGATATTTGTAAATGACCTAACAAGATACTTTAACTTGCCCAATTAACATTTAAACTACCATTATTATTAAATAAGAGTATAGATTTTTCATTCTAAAAAGTTTTAACGCTTTATTGACACATTTCCAAGCAGAAAAAATTAACAAAGCTACATTTAGAACTTTTGCAATCTCTTCTCTCCCTTATAAAAAATCATGTATGCCTTAAGTACGAGACTAAATCTTATGCCATGGCTAATCTGGTATTTTTTCTTTGTTTATAGTACAATCAGCTGTCCTTTGTACAAAATCTCACTCAAAAACTCAAAGGGCTTATGCCAGAAAGACAGAGAAGCTCTGCAATGAAGTATTCCATTATCTAGGTTACATGTATTGGCCTTCAGCTCCCAGCACATACAGGCAGGACAGTCATTTAAAATACACCAAAAAAAAAATCTAAATCAACATACTAATTACTAAAGAGTTTGATTCATCAGCACCAAGCTGAAAGTATCTGTGCGAGCAAAATCAAACCTCCCATCCTCCAGGAAAACAGACCAAAGGAAACACGATTTGGAATATTGTTCCAGGCGCTAGAGAGGAACTGCCATCTTATAACAAGCCCATGCCACCAACATCTCAGCACAGGTTCACAAAATCACACAGTTCATTTCCGTTGACCTTGTAGTATGAAGCACATAGAGGATCCAAAGCACACAGGGTTTTTAATCAAGTATTACTAAATCTTCAGCTCTCCAAGTGGAAAATGCTGAAAAGAGTAAGTTCATCTGGTATTTCTTCATCGTCTGCATAGACCACACTGTGTTAAACAGCTGAAGAACAAAGGTGGCCCAGCTCTAAAGAAAATGCTGTGATATGTAAGCTTACACATGCAAATATCTCAACTATAAACCCAATACAAAAGTTAATAACCCAGGACAAAAAATGGAACAAATTTTATAGATTCAAATAATAGATGCACCAGTTCGTTTGGCAAGAAGATGAACTTACTTCTACCATTTCTGAGAATTGTTTCTGAACAGTATCTTTCTCAGTCAAATAGCTCTCCATCCAAGGTATGGCAGCTGGTAAGGAAGTAACTTCACCATTAGGAAAAAAATTAACTAAAACCTGAGCCAGATGCAAACTTCTGGAGGAAGACGACCTCACAGCACTAGGTCATCAGTTACTGCACACCTACTGAACAGTTAGTTGCATTCATCCAAAACAGAACATTGGATCCTCCAAGAGAAAAGACAGAGTGTCTGAAATACCAAATACGAGCATAACTACAGATGTCACTTCTTCGTGGTTCCAAGTATCAGCTCACACATTACACTTGTAGATCATTTTTAAATGAACCAAAAAGCAACAGAGTATGGAAGAGATTTTAGATATACCTAAATGGCTTATTTATCATATGAGATCTGAACTAAAACTACATGGCAACTAGTGTAAAAGGGAGATGTAGACTGGATATCCACATATATCTGTGGCATCATACACAGCATACTGGTGGAACATCTACTCAAAAATGAAAAAGATGAATGATGAATTTACGAAGATGAGGAAGAGGAAAACTGAAAAGCTTTTCCTCCCATAACCACAAAAATATGACTTTATTTTTTTCCGCACTGCAAATAATTCTTATAAATAAACTAAACTGCAAGCTTTGGGAGTAAGGACCATGTGCTCGTAGTTCTCTATCTGCAGTTATGGAAAGTGATAATATTAATAATATCATGACGTAAACTTCATAATAGTATTTGAACAGTCTGAGGAAAGTCGGCAATAACAAAGTCCAATCTTACTCTTTGAAGTAACAAAGTACTACACTGGTTGAATTAAGCTAGCTCACATAACAGTAGAATATAAATAAATAATCGCTCTAGTCTTAAATAAAACCCTAGGATTCTGGCAAAAGGTGAAACTGTACTTTTTAAAACACATCTCTAAACTTTCATCAGCTTAGCTTTCTTGTATATGTTTTTACCTTGGATGGGAAAACTCTCCTTGCTTGACTTAGTCATTTGAAAAGCAATTCTCAATTTGGTCTCTTGGGTCAAACACAAAACTTTGCAGAAGTAGATCGGAAAGCAAAAGCAGTCTATTGCCTGGTGTCACCACTGAGGATCTCCCTAAATCACGAAAGCATTGTTGCCTCTGCTCTGCCATGACAGGCTTAAGATTCAGAGTTCTGAGAAGACCAAAACTTGACCCCACCCATTCCACAATACAGAACTGATGAAAGAAGTGACCACACTTCCATTGAAACCAACTTCACATCTGCCAGTCAGTCAAACAAGAGTGGGATCACACTAAGCCATATCCCGCTACTTTAACTACCCTGAAATACTTCACATAAGACTTTCAAAAGTGTTAGCATTACAGATAACATCTTACACACATTTCGAGATAGTTGAGAAATAAAATCTTTTAACCTAGCAGGAGCGTAAGACCTATTCCAAGGCAGCCTGCATCACTGAAGTTGAGTAGATCTCTTATCTAGTTGATAAACTGCCAAATCAAAACTGTTACTGAAAATACCATCTCTCTCCCATGAAGGAAATTTTTAGGTACATAGGATTGACAAATTCTTGGGATTCATTGCTTCCACGCGCCTTTAGGAAATTTTTTTAGAAAGCTTGAGTTTTTTTCCAAACATTTGTGAAAGTAATCTCACGTTTTCACTGTTAAGTGTTCTTTATGTATAGAACATGAGGAACGTAAAACAACTGAAAGATCAGACAGCTCTTACCTGTTCAGTTTGTATTTACTATTGCCACAAATGCTAAAATAAATTCATTTTTCTCCTGTTTCCTCCCTTATAATCCATTAAAAATGTGGCTACAGACTATACTCTGTCTTAATTTTCTAATGTTTATGCAACCAAGTTTTAAATATGAATATTAAATGCATTCGTACTTAGACTTCCGAGTGCTTACAATGAGACTATCTGGTCCAAATTGTGAAGAAGTTAGTAGCTCCCTCTAATATTTCAGTTAGTTACCTTTAAGGAGGTAGGTGCCAATGAGAGATTGCCAGATTGTCGGGGACCTACAGAATCCACTGTAAGTACCTCGATCCTGTACAGATTCAGCAAAAAACATCTTGAACTTTGGTCAAAAAATTCCTTAAAAGTCAAGTCCCAGAGATGCCACAAGGCTGACCACGTTAGCTACGGCTTTTGAAAATGTAGGCTATTCTGTAGCAGTAATCTCTAACAAAGTTGCAATAAAAAAGCAGCTGACTTCTTCGGGGACTGTATAAGAAGTGTCGAAAGCTTATTTCCATACTGGTTTTCTTACTGATATATAAAATGTTAACACCAATAATCACTTGTTATCCTGCAAATGTGAATTATTTCATCAGCAGAAAACTTTAGAAATAACTAACTTCTGTTTTAAAAACCTAGAGCAACATTATAATAGTAATCTAAACTGTAATATATTGCTGCAAGGATAATTATTAAGGGAAAACACAGCTGACATTTTCTGATTTATGCACACAATCAGAGATGGAGTCCAAGGACTGTGACATAATTATCTTCATGCTAACAAATTTTGTAAATCTCTTGACAGAATTTTAGCTAATTTTAAAATGCCTTCTGAAGATTAGCACTTAAAACTGTTTGGGAAAATAGCACAATTTATTAGCAAGGGTATAATTGTAAGCCTTCCAAATACTCATTGTGAATATCATTTAGACAGTAACTCCTGCTTTAGCAGCTGGTATATAAGACTCCAGTTTATGGAATCTTGAAACAACAGAGAAAGTAAAATCTAATTAAACAGGATTGCATGCCAAAGAAAAATTATTAAAAACAGACTAATAGACAATTGTTACAAACTTGGAATAGCACATCTACTACTTTTGATACAAACTTATATAACTGTGCTTTATTCCAATGAAACTTAAGTATTCTTATCAGCCTTCTCTCTCGATTTGGAACAGACTGTCTTCCTACACTGAAACAATACAAAAAGCTAAATGGTTCCATTGATCTCCTCTCACAGACTTAAGCACCCATCTGCTATAGGGTAAAATGACTTGCATATATTGTATTTATTCCAACCTTCAGGCTACAATTCATTAGTTACGTAGAAGCCAATAGCTGTATTTCATATAGGAAACTATCTTCATATTGAGCAACTAAACAAAACCGATGCCATTTGCCAAGGACTTCTGTCTAAGAGCGTTCTTTAAACAAGTAGAAGGATTGTTTGATTCTAGTTGTAAGATATTACGATCTATGCTATATCTGCCTACTAAATCCCTCCTCCTATTTGATGTGACTCGTTCTCGAGGGGTTCTTGTTCCAAACTGGGGGAAAAGCAGCTTAAAACTGACCAGCTGTTCACGAAGGAAAAATAGGTATTTTTCTAATATGTACATATTCGTAATATCTGCAGAATGTATATCGAGCCCTTGAGTATTTACATAACATTTGACAGCACATCATTCATAATACATGAATATTTCTTATAACATTCTTATGATGTGATACAGCCATGTTGGATCTTTGAAAAATATCAATATTAATACATCAAAACTAGCAGAATTCTAACAGAAAACCAGCTCTAAGTATTAATAAAATTAGTATAAAATAAAAATCAATAGAAAAATATTAAATAGAATTATGGGTGGCTGTAACCAATGCCTAATTAGCATAACCAGGTTTTTTTAGAGCAATATTATTTTAAAGGCACTAAAACAGTGCACGTGCAAACTCAAGCACAAGTATCACATTTACTCCAGAAACAGGAATCTATTGCTAAATCAGGACAGATACTGTGAAAACTCCAACGCACAGATTTTTTCTGAAACAGCAAGTGTGGTTTTGTTATTAACTACCACAAATACTGTCAATGTAACTGGGAATTCTGAAGTAGAAGCAGGCACTTTTGGACTTTGTGAAGTTTTCCCAATTTAAAATATCTTTATTCTTCAAAGACAGGTAGCTATATAAAAGTTAATTATGTATTAAACATACATAACACTTTAGTTTGCAGTTTTACTGAGACTGTGAAAGAACTTCCAACCTGGAATTGCATGCTGCTAACTTCCTTTTCATGCTGTTTCACACACAAATTTAAGTGGCAAATGTGTAACAGCCTTCACCTTCACTTAAGGGTATGGTATCTTGCTTGCACTCAACCTGCTGTTGTCAGAGCAGATGCAGACACCACGTACTTTGGCCATGGATAATACATCAGATAGTAGAGATACAGGGAGAATGAGAAAAGATGTTCTGAAAGGACCAAGCATGCGACACAGAGAATAGTAGACCAAAGCACTCAAAAGAATAAAAAGCTACAAAAGATATGCGAGCAGCAACACAGCTGGAAATCATAAAGCAGCAGAGAAGCAGGTGATACCACTAGACAGGACATTTTATAATGCTCCTCCCCTTGTGACTCAGTGTTAGAAGACCGAGAAAAACTTCAAGAACAAAAAGGAAGGAAAACCTTTGCCTCTCCCAATTTTTTCCTTCTCTTCCTATAACAAATGTTGAACTTCATCAGTAGATGAACAGGAGGACTTGGCAACTGGTCTCTCTGCAGCTGAAGAGACGCTTTTAACACTGCTTCCCTTATGAGGTAGGGCTCTGTAGCAGAAACCCTACATTATTATCTCTTAGAATATGACAAGCTTCATCGAGATACTCTTTCTTTTTTAATGTGGGTGTAGTCCTGCTTTCTTCCTATTGGAGAGCCCAAGCACTACATGAGAGCCATCACAGAGGTTTAAGATCCTGTCTGGGGCTCATTCTTGATGGTTGAATTCTCTGATCCTCCAGTACTCATAGCAGAAATTTAATTCTTTAAGGGCATGAAGTCTAAGTAAAGAGACACAGGCTCTGCACAGGATTTCTAAATATACTATTTTCACCTGACAAACAAAATATAACTAAGCAAAGATTAGTAAGAAAAAAAAAAAAAAATATATCTCAAGTGGTGCACCCCTTTCCCTCCCAATACTTTCCCATACCTCAACCTAGCTTGCTTTTCCCTTAGGATTCTTTACTCTGCTTAGCAAATATTCCCCTGACTCATCCAGACTGAATAAAAAGAGAGTATGTAGGTAAAGACCAGATTCATACTGAGAATTAACATTTACAGAGCTCATAACCTGGAAAAAAGGAAGAATCTTTAAAATTCAGGTAGAACTGTACTCTTAAGGAACAGATTATGTTCTTGACCTTCAACAAAAAGCTTAAGAAAAAACCCATACCCAAAAGCCCCTCTTTTTTTAGCTGCTGAATGACCAAGAATTTAAGGAATTAACCGCACATATGAGTACCAACTTACAGGATCTCTCTTATTTCTCAAGCATAGCTAAAGAATTATTTAATATGAGACGTTTTCAAAAATTAAAGTGACAATAAAATTAAGACAACTGACGTTGCAATAAAATGAAACAATGTAGCTCAGGCCTACGTAGAAGAATAAAAGCAAATTGCACATGATATTGTGTGGTGCTTAGTAGCCAGCTGGGGTTAAACCAGATTATATCAGATTTTCCATCATTACCAATTCTTACAAAAAAAAAAAAAAAAATGGAGAATGATTTTACTGAGAATAATCTGAAGCTCATTCATGAACTGTGAATGCCATACACAAACAACGTGTTACCTCAGCTCTTACATTTTAAACCACATGTTGATTCTGAAGTAACCACAGACGATATCAGGACATGCCATGACAAGACATAAGTGAGTTGACAATTCACTCATCTCTAGGAAAAAAAACTAGGCTGCAATTTCTCCTCAACTTCTATTTTCTTTGAGATTGAAAAGACACATCCTTGTACTGAGATGTTCAGGAAATCCCAGTATTTAAATACATTTTATATTAATTGCCATCTAAAACAGCTAAATCAGAGGAAAACTTGCTGTCTTTTTTTTCCCTCACAATACTGTAGAGAAAAAAAAATAGTGAAAACTACTGCATTTACTTGCATTCTTTACTATGCTCATCACTGACTGGTATCTAAAAACCATATTGTAACACCATAGGTTCCACATACAGTAAGAGACTTACTGAAACTCCGTAATATATACAAAGTCAGAAGAAACAAATGGAAACACAAAAATATAAAAAAAAAAAGCAACCCAAACACCATGAAACTGGAAGGCATGTATAAGAAAGCACAAAGAACCACTAAACTGACTCACTGGGATCCAAAAATCATTTAAATATATCTTTAAATATTATGCATCAAGTTAGTCAAAGCGAATGCTTACACTCATTGCTAAGGAGATAGAAAGTCAAGTCTCAGTGGGACACACACACCTCAAAGTAGGACAGTACAAACACTGTTGCTGTAAAGCACTTTTTCCTCTCAAAAAAAAAAAAACCAGAAAAGTCAGAGGTATGGATGGTTGCAAACCCTACAAAGTTATCACCATGTGTTGTGTCATCTATTTACAGACACTCAGATATAATTAAAAACGAGAGAAAACTGCTCAAATAAGAGCAATTTTCTTTGAATATGCATGTTTACTAAGCTTGAAAATCTCCCAATACAAGTTTAAGGGAATAAACAGTCTTGGTTTCTTTTCTGTAAGAAATGACATGAACAAGAACTTCCCAGTGCACAGAAACGAAGAGGATTTACATGTACTACATTTCTCAACTGGGCTTCCGAAAGTTCTTTTCACACTGAACATTAGAAAGAACATTAGGAGAATGCAGCTGTAACACTGTTTATTCACACGCAGCTTGAAAACAACATCCGGGCTAAATTATATAGCCTCGGGTCTCAGTTCCGTTTACCACCTTTGAGAGAAGCACATCCGATAACCCCAATACCTCAGTATGGCACTCTGCACTCTCCTAGTTCCGTGTCCCATTTACTGTCTCTTCTTTGTAAAGCTTTTACTCTTTGGAAACTTCCATGTTTCAAATGGAAGAGCTTTCTTTTCTCAGAACCTTCTGGCCTGCCCTTCCGACAGCTCAGATTGCTCTACTCCCCTTCTTGTCAGTCTCAAAAACCGCTGGGCTCAAGCAGAGGTGAGCAATACAAGCACGCCCCAAAGCAACAGCCAGGAATCCTGCTCTATTCCCAAGCTAGCAGGGACATACGTAGCCAAGATTCACCAGAAGAGAAGTGTGATGCAAGGCTCCTTGGTATGAGCTAGACTTAACACTCTTTGGATGAGTCTAGCCCAGGTGCCACAAACAACGCTCCTCAAGACATTTGGGCTAGGTAGCACAGTTTGAGCTAGTAAATTGTGTTTCTCAGCAGGGCAGCTCCCTTCCTGCAACCAGAGCTTAACTTAGTATCCTTTGTATAATCATCTTCATTTTACTATAAAAAGCAATAATCCGCTTTTCAAAATGCTATTTTCAAACATACACACTTAGTGTTTTCTAAACAGCACTGAAATTCGTACTGCAAATTTTCTTCCCTCTATGGAAAATATACTGGACTGATTAATCAGTCCCCAGCGACTGAGTGCCACTACTACTACTGCATATGTGCAAACATGAGCATTAGGAAAGAGCAGGGTGACTGCAAAGCAAAAGGAAACTAAAATCATCACTCTTTAAACAATTATCAAATTTCTCCTTTTTCTTCTCAAAGCCATTTTTATCTCTGATTAATTCTTATGCAGCAGTTTTCCTACTTCTCGTGTATACACTGTTTCAGCCTTCAATTTTTAACTTTTCTCCAACAGTGTCCTATCTCGTCTTTTTTTTTTTTCCCCCTTCATTACTGGGTTTTTTCCCCTCTCCTGTTCTGTTTCACCATACTTGTTTACTTTTTTCCCCCTAGTCCTTACTAAGTATTTCATGTCTCTTGGTCTATTTCTTATGTGTTCATGGCTTTTCCTTTCTTTTTTTATATTCCATTCCTTTATTCCTCTCCTGCAGCTCTCTGATTTCTATGTGCTTGCTTAACTATTACTCAAATGGCTCCAAGCAGGACATACTCAAACTGAAGAATAAATAAATTAAAAGAAAAATACTCTCTGTGGCCATGCAGTGTTGCCTAGCAACAACCGCCACCTCTCCACAGTTTTACTAGAGCCCTGGTGGCAACAGAGCTTTTCAGACTTATTGCTACAAATACATGCAAGATCACTCTTGCATTGTCTGTTCACTAGCAAATAAACACAGGGGAAAATACAAATGAGAAACTCCAGAGAAAGCACCAACAACAGGACTACTCTTCCGGCACAAGAAGACTCCATATACTCTGACACGTGCTGCTCCCTCGTCTCACGTACTCTGGAAAACACTTGCAGCTTAAATGTTACTACTGTTGACTAGTACTACTACTGTTACTATCTTTGAGAAACAGAATGTAAATAACATTTCTCGTGCAATTAAAATTTATGTTAAATTCACCCAATTCTTTTTAAATAATTACTGTGTATGCATTAGTGCCTGAGATTCATTGGCTTAACTCTTGCAGAAGTTGGTTCTGAAAGCTTTACAACTGGAGACAAGACAGTCGGTAGCCTCCAGAATGCACAGGATAGGAAAAATGGTCCAAGTATTTTCAAAAAAATGCAGAGGAATTAAAAAGGAAGCGAAGTTTGTCCCCTAAAGCTTATAGAACAAATCTGAAAAGATTTTCAGTATCTCTTAGTTGTAATGACTTCAGATGTGAACAAAAGTGAAAGCAAAGCTTCGCCCCCTCCTTTCTCTTTTCTTTTAAAAGAAAAGTTTGCTGAGCTCAATCTTCAAAAGTTAGAAAAAATGTTCAGTAAGTCTATACTTTACAAAGTATTGATGATTCAGCATTAGCTAGACTGAGTTTCAAGAGGACACATACTAAACCAGTTTCCTTGACATCCTCTTTTATTTGACAGCAAGGAATGATTCCTTCCAACAACCAATGGCAACTTCTGAGAAAGCAAAGTCTTTTGAATTTGGGGATAGAAATAATGCTTATCCAAGGGACTAAAACATCAAGGATATTAGGAGTCCTGGAAGGGGAGTCAAGAAATAGAAATGATAAAGCAAGATATAGCTATGTAATCTAGCTAAAGACCAACCTTTGACAAACCCCACAGAATGGAAAACATGTTCTGTTAACATGTACCTTTCTGAAGGGCATCAAAATCAATGCTATTAGTTGGGAAATTTTTATATGGCTAAAACAGCCCCAAAGTAATTTAGTGTCTGCATAGCAGAGTACCAGTAGCAAGTGAAAAGAATGTGCATCAGAGCACATACCTTAAAGACGTTTAATAGCATCAGTCTACATCTATTGTTAATTAGTAAAGAGATTCCACAAATTATCTGCATAGGTAAACGAAGGACAGAAACCAATATTCCAGTACATAATGTTTATTATGTCCTGTTTATTAACCTCATTGCCAGAGTGATGTTTGTAGAAATTAAAAGCCTAAGTAAGGGTACAGAGTTGGTCGGAGAACACAGCAGAACCCATAGATGATACAGACCACCATAAAAGAAACACAGGCATTGTGAGGTCAAGCACTTGAATTCAAAAAAGCCTAAAAAAAGGGTTTGCTCTTTCAAAACTTGATTTGGTCCCTTCACACATATGCAGCAAAACACCACTTTTAATGATAAGACCATACACTATGTTACACAGAAGTGCTGCCTGACTCAGAAGACAGAACAGAGAGCGTTCACCTAATCAATAATCTTTCAACATTTGTCTTTAGCATCTAGCCCTATTTACTGCATGATATTCAGACCTTTACTTGAAGGCGGTATTATCTTTCCCCATGAACATTTCGATGACACTCATCCCTACAGTATCTGAAATGATTTAAAAGCAGTCTATTCTACATACTACAAATAACCCCTTTTTTACAAGTAGCAATCAGCACAGGAAGTCTACTGAATGACATACTATGTCGGACACCCATGGTTCAAAACATTAAAGTACGTAGGAGACTGGAAGCAACAACTTGTATGACCATCTTGCTTTCATATTCAGTTCACATTCAGATTTTCTTATCCCGTTGATAGAACGATCATCCTCTGATCAGCTGGTATTTCTAAATCCTCTTCTCTCTTAATTCAAACCATTAAGGTCCTAGTCATCCCTATTCTCAGCCCTTGGCTGTACAGCATCCTAATTGCACTATTAGATTTATTCTTATATTTTTTTTTATTCTAAACTTCAGTGTCACACAGTTCTTTATGATGTTCTAGTTCCTTCTGTATTGACAGTGCCTGTCGACTTTCTTGTAACATGCTCCTAATATTTATGTCAAGCTCATTAATGAAAATATTAAATGGTATGAATCTGAAGACTGATTCTTCAGCAAACTCTGCTCAAAACCCAGAAGCTCTTTTAAGTACTACTCGCTCTCATTTGCTTTCTAGCCAGTCCCTTATCCATGTTACTATTCTAATCTAAGGAGATGATACTTCATTACTAATTGGCAAAAAAAAGAAAAATCTTGTCAGTGCATCATGATCTATCCCTAACAATAAAAGACAGTATGTCTTATTCCATCTTATATTTATCTTAATGTGTTTCATAGAACTTTGCTCCAAAATTTGTTTTCAGATTTGTTTTGATATGCTGCTGATATGAGTTATAGCTGCCCATCAATTCTCCTTCTTTTAACATATAGAAACTGTATGAGCTATTCTTTCATCAAGTGCCATCACATACAGCTTGCTTTACTCTTAGGCCTGTAATTTCACATGTCAATTTTTCTGTGATACTTTTATGGACATTTTTCCATCCCTTTGACTTGAGACACAAAATCTCCAAGTTTTGCTTTGGGCTTGTCCTATGTAATTTCCATTTCTGCACTTGTCTGCTCATTAGCCACCTGTGTTTTACTCCCATTTTACTAAAGGCAGGACAATGATTTAGAAGGATTTGAGACAACACCTAGGGTGTTTAATCCTATCTTCACACCAACTTTCCTTGTTCTTTTATTTCTTTTAATTTAGATAGCTTAAGAACTTTTTACTATTTGTTTTATACAGCAGAATAACCTTTTACTATTTGTTTTAATTTCTTTCACCAGGTATGACTCAACTTTACTTTTCCCTCTGTACTTCCTACTTTGCCCATTAATCCCATATTTTTCAAATCCTCATGGGTTATTCTCATACTTTTAATATTCTTCTTGAAGTTGTTTTCCAGTTGAGTCTGAAACTCTCCTTTACAAGCTGGGATGCAAATTCCAAATAACTTTTACGTATTTGAATTAATAAAAATCTCTTCAAAATTCATGCTCAGTTCAGAGATCTAAACGGTTTCCTTAGCTTCTGAGGTTTTCTTATAAAATAATAGATTTCAGTAATTCTTCTACAGAATTTATACAAAGTTAACTCAAAAAAAAAAAAAAAGCTTGATGAACATTGTATTCTGAGATTATCTATGCTAGGACTTACCCCAAAAGCTAAATTTAAGGCTAAAGTCCATTCAGCTTGATACCTGAATTTGTAAGAATTGATACTATTTAACATTTTATGTTGGTGTTTCCGATTTAATGACTGTTACTAACAAAGTTTGTAGGTTATCACATCAAAGAAAACTGGCACCCTACCGTTATCAGGATCTGAGGTTTCCCAAGGCTTACGGAAAGTCAAAGGGTCTTACAATGACTTACCTCTCTAATAGCATTACAATCAACTTCAAGTATACAAAGTTGAGATGGTAAGAGGAGGAGGAGGGTGAACTTCAGAAAACAGTTTCAACAGACTCAGGGATCAGGTTGGTACGTCTGCTGATATACCAATCAGCAAAGGAAAGCAGGACAGAGGGCAAACTCTGGCAGAAACACACAAAGAGAAACTATTCCTGAGCAAAAAGCACATAACAGACCTTCAAGATCCTATCTCCCCCATGGCCTGGAAACCAAAATTATAAAAGCAAGGAAACACACCAAAGATACAAATTCCTAAGTATAAATGAACGACACAAGCACTGCAGGAAGAAAATCAGAGACCTAAGGCACCAAGCAAATTTAAATTTAACAAGGAAGAGGTGGGGAAAAAAAAAAAAAAAAAAAAAATTTTTTTATTGAAAACAAAGA